>NC_082391.1:1966614-1998385 GCF_031168955.1 Gadus macrocephalus | reverse complement strand
CGAAAGACAAAACCACTATTCCCAGTAAGTGGTGTCGCAGCAGAAAGACGGGCTGAGGGTGCACGGGGAGACAAGGTGCTGTGTGGTGCAGGGAGGGCAGGTTGTGTATTATAGTGTGTATCTTAGAACCTCAAATTCCGACGTGTTCGTACTCCACTGAAATATTCAACTGCTCGTAGCCTGGGGACGGCAAATTCGCTGTCCCAATATGTTTGATATTTTTCACGTGAAAAAGAGAATATGCTGGGAAGGTGAAATATTAATGTTGGCTTCCTAATGACCGGGAGATGAAGTGTAAGAGACGACAGCAGCTGCCGATAGAAAGAACAGGGAGAGATGAGGAGAAGAAGAGGGAGAAGAAGAAAGGTGTGCGGGTGGATGGTAAAAAAATAAGAGACATGTAGTTAAATTGCAACGGAAGTCCTTTCCCCTCCTACACATGGCCTTACTAAAGCGTGAACTCATTCTAGAGTCAATGGAGCACTGGAATATTACACATTGGTTTCAAACTTCCCTGGAATAACCAACAGACTCTTCACTGTTGATCTTCTTCCCCTGGCAGAGGAGACCTCAGAACTAGCTGCTGTAGTTGGAGCTGTAGAGCAGGCCGGCCTGGGGAGCTGAAGGAGATGGAGGTGGTAATCAGAGAACCAGGACTGCATTGAAGAAGATTGTGTGAGTGTTTCAGAGTGTGCGATGAAATGGAATGACTTCTGGCCACTCTCCACTGCAGCTCAATATCACACGGGTGTCGGGAGAGGAATAGTATAAACCAACAACAGCAGCCCTGGTGCCTGCTAACACTAATGAGTTGGAGCTTGTAAACAATAGCAACAGGGTTTTATCGAATCATCTTTGAATCTTTCACTCAGCAGAATTAGAATTTGCAGTTAACAGACCACATAGGTCCTAGTAGGGGCCCAGAAACTGAGGGTCAAGCACGTCTCTGCCCTGGCTTGAGCGGCTGATGTCTGGTATCTATAGGATCTGAGAGACAAGGCCATCCTGCTGCACGTTTGCTTCGTTCTGATTCGCTGAAAGTAGCATTTCTGCTGAGCTAATAGTGTGCAGATGTAGAACGGAGAACTTGGGAAACTCAACTGCAGCTGCCATCTTTATAGCTGATGCACAACTAGTGGAAGACCTTTCACGGTTCTGTTGCTTATTATCTGTGGAATTTTGCCAGACATGCTGTTGATGCAGACAGCCCCGATATGGTTAGGTCAGCGTAAACAACAATTTCAAGTAAATATGCGGAGCATATTTATGATTAATACACTTGCATTAGGTCATTATGTATCCCTGGTGTGTTTTCCATTAACGTGCTGCAAAGATCGGCTTCACTAGAAATAATAGGCCAATAATATACGACTCTCCATAGAATTGACAAGAATTGTGTATGCAATCATAATTATCTGAATCCCTCTCCCCAGTACATTGTCTGCTTGGTCCATGCATACAGATCAGATGGGACAAAGCATTCCTCAAATATCTGACTTGAATCATCAATCATCTGACATATTTCCTACAACAACAAAAAAAAAGAACAGAAATGCATAAACAAAATTGAAGTTAAATCTCCACCAGTAGAGGGGTGACCTGACATCTCCACCAGTAGAGGGGTGACCTGACAGGCCAGCCCGTGCAGCGTTACCCCAGCGCTGCTCTTCCATTAGGCTTGAGGAGCGCTCCACCGGCCCGGTTCAATTGAGCGCCGTGGACCCTGTGACCGACGGCTCTGAGCGCTTCACCGAGCTGGCTGCAAACATTTTGGCCAAATGATTCAATCAGTCCTCCGGCAGCGCACTGAGCCAGGAGAGCTGGCTTGTGTGTGTCCAGCGGTCTGTGCGTGTGTGTGTGGGTGTGTGTGTGTGTGTGTTTTAGTTTATATCTGTGTGTTTATTTGAGTGTGTGTGTGTGTGTGTCTGTGTGTGTGTGTGTCTGCGTATGTGTCTATGTGCTCCAGTGCATGTGTGTCAATGTGTGTGTGTTTTAGTGTACAGTATGTCCGTTTGTGTTTTTGTGTGTGTGTGTCCTTATATGTGTGTGTCTGTGTTTATGTGTGTGTTTCTGTGTGTGTGTGAGCATGCCTATATGCGTGTGTGTGTGTGTGTGTGTGTGTGTGTGTGTGTGGGTGTGTATTTTAGTGTGGGTGTGTGTGTGTGTATTTTAGTGTGTGTGTGGGTGTGTGCGTGTGTGTTTTAGTGTGTGTGTGCGTGTGTGTATTTTAGTGTGTGTGTGCGTGCGTGTATTTTAGTGTATGCATCTAAATGTGAGCTGGAAAGAGAGGACCTAATTGAAAGCAGCTGTTCCAGCGAGGCAGCTCTGGAGAGCAGCCAACGGGTGGGGGGCAGGGGGGGGGGGCAGGGTGGGGGGCAGGGTGGGGGGGGCGCGGGGGTGGGGGTGGAGGGGTACACGTGAGGAGGGGGGAGGAGGGGCTGAGAGTCTGGGGGTTGATGAGGACAGTATTTGAACTCTTTTCCCCTGCAGTGATATTAATTCACATGACTGGGAGGTTGACGGTGGCCTTTCTTCCCATCAGGACATGAAATGAATGATCTCCCGGTAGTTCATGTAGGTTTGAGCGTCTAAGATCTTCAAAAGGACTCAAAATGAATAGCTTGTAAAACGGGCAGAGTTTTAAGTAAACTCAATCACGTCCTTTTTTTTTTCCCACAGATGCGCTGGCGTGGGGAGACCCTTGGATACCATCTCAAGGAATGAATTGATAGAATTGGATAATTTTTCTTTTAAATACGTTGATCGGGACCCTAGCGAAATTGCGTTACTGTTTCCAATGAGATTAGAGGCACCCAGTGCAACTTTCGAGGCTTAAAAATAAACATTCAATTTCTAGTCTTTTTTACGCGTAGTAAGTTTCAATAACTCCATACCATTACATATCGACATTCAAGGAGCAAAGATGAGACGTCGTTGTGTGGTGAGAACTGATAGAAAATCGTAAACAACAACAATCGCCGGTGGGGAGAAGCCATTTTTCCATTGACTGGAAGCCTGCTTTATTTATTGTAGGTTACAAAAAATAAAGAAAATGGCGGCATTGTTGTTGTTATCGATTTTGTATCAGTTCTCACCACACAACGACATCTCATCTTTGCTGCTTAAATGTCGATATGTAATGGTATGGAGTTATTGAAACTTACTACGTGTAAAAAAGACTAGAAATTGAATGTTTATTTTTCATTGAATGTTTACATAAAGTTGCACTGGGTGCCTTTAAGTACTGTCGCTGTGCAAAGTCTGTCTCTCCTGCTGCAACACGCGAGGTGTTGCAGCTTATGGCAGAGTTATTTTCATATTGCTGTTGAAAGTTGCCTGTGCATGTGTCCTTTAAAAAGGTGCTCCATTATCATACGATAATTGGTCATGGTCGTTCGGTTTACCAGTGAGTTATTGTCTCAGACGGAGAGCTGGGCACGCGAGGGGCATTTGACCCATCCGTCGGTTTTGCATTTCAGACGTTGAAATGTAAATGAGTGCTGATGTCTAGAGACGTCCAAATAAGAAGACGTTCCAGGAAGCCAAAAGCCATCGCCTGCCCCCCATGTAAATAGAACATGAAAATGTGTACTGGGAAGTCACAAGCATTTGCTCTTTGGTTGGGTGTGGACAGAAATGTGCCCCAGACAACGTCGGCCCCAGCCCTAACCTTCTGGTGAGGTTTGATGGATCCCATTTCAAAATACAGGTGGTGCATTTACACCTCGGGAACCGTCGCACATGTTAATGCCAGGAGTAAAGGGGTCTTTGTTTGGCATTCTGAAACCAACAGGGTCCAAACACCAACAGCCTCATCCATTTCTAAACTCCCTTTCTGAACGTTTTATGCGTTAAAGTGAATGAACTCCGGTCTGTTGGCTTGCTTTCTTCAGAACGCTTCACCTCGCGGCCTGGCGTTGGCAGCAAGCTACTTCAGCTCATCACTCATAACCAGCCTTGCGTCACTTTGCTAAAAACCTCTGTGATGGAACATCAGGAATGAAACGACGATTTCAATAGTACACATCGTGAGGAATGTGGCTCCAGCCTCTTGTTTACCTCGTTATTTTAGTGTAGTTGTTTGATCAATAAGGTTTTGAAAAGTAACTCATGGCTTGTCTAGCTAAATGAAGATTTCTGTCTGCGAGGGGCTGACTTCATTTGGAGGGTGTTCCGCGAGCGTAGAGATGCTCCACTCTTCCCCCAGAAACCACCTAATTTGGCGCCTCCTTCGGCAGATCAGAGGGGTTACTGCATTTATGAAAGATCGTGAAGTTTGTGTCAAAATTCAGCACAAACGTAGATTGTCCCAAAACTACATCATTGAATGCATGCTTGTCACTTGGTCCACAAATGCAGATTCATACGTTCGTGAGCCAATTCGAGATTTTAGATTTATTGAGACTGTTGAGTATGCATTCTTACAAATCATTGCACGTTCATTCAAATTGTCAAGTTCTCTTTTACAAGACACAAGACTGATTCCTACAAGTATTAATATTTCTGAGCCAAATCTGTCTTCATATTCGCCCTGCACCCTGATGAACAATGGACCTAACGAGGACCAAGAATCAATCTGCCCTCAGATAGAGGGCGGTTGCTGGAAGAGAAGCCTTAGAGCAAGGGAATGGGTGAGAACGGGAACCTGGACACAAAAGACGCCTGAATACAAGAGATGTGGAAATTGGTAAAAAGACAAAAGGAGATTGGAGAAAGTAAAAACATAATAGAGTGAGACAGAACCAAAGCAAGGGCTGGAAAAGAGAGAGAGAGAGAGAGAGAGAGAGAGAGAGAGAGAGAGAGAGAGAGAGAGAGAGAGAGAGAGAGAGAGAGAGAGAGAGATGCCTGCCTGCGTGTGTCTCTTGTGCTTGGTTGATGCCTCGCGGGCAAAGAAGATGATGGGCACATGAATCAGAAGCTGTCTGCCTGGAAATGGCAAAAGGCTGTCATATCTCTTTCCCTCTTTCCCCTCCCCTCTCTGTCTATCTCTCTCTCTCCCTCTCTCTAAGAGCACACTGCCATTGGGACAGTGATGGACACACAGACGAACGAACGCACAGATGCTCACACGCACACACGCACACAAGCACATTAACAGAAGAGTAGAGCTCAATGAAAATGGCAGAGCCCATGCATGTGCATGTGTGGGCGTGCATGTTGTGTGGGTGCATGATTATGTGTATGTGTGCGCCTTTAGTGTTTGAATACATCTTTGTGCATGTGTATGGAAGTGTAATGGGGGGGTTGAAGTCAATCCGCATGAATACACAGCAAAGATCAAGCCACGTCATCAGAGAGAGAGAATGACGGGATGGACTGGCAGAACTGACGATAGAAACACCAGAGGTCTTCATCTTCTTCATCATCCCTCTGTTCCAACACCCACAGAGCCTTCTCCCATGTGGCAGCCAGGACCCCCCAGGTACAGTACAGGGGGTCAAAGGACCACCCAGGACCCCCCAGGTAGTGCTCAGGTGTTACCATGGAGACCAGGACCCAACAGGTAGAGCTCAGGTGTAGCAGTAGCGGCAGCTCCCATGTGTTCATGTGATCATGTGGTCATGTGATCCCAAGATCGTTTTCACTGGAACAATCGATAAACACTGTAAAACGGTCATTAATTAATCATTTACAGAATAGCATATACTATGAATAATGTCCACCTCAACGGTTTAAAAGTTATATATTTTTTTTTATTGATCTGGGAGACACTAGATTAACGTTTGTGCGCGTGCGCATGAAATCGCGTGATACCGGAGGGAGCGTGATTACATGCAGCGCCAACTGGAGGCTAATCTAAATAGGCTAAACCCACTAAACTGAAGAAATAAGTTATAGGATATGTGACTTAGGTTTCTTACGCCCATCTAATCATCTGTAATTTGACCCTATATTGTAACTCTTGACAATTAGCTAAGAGTTCTATATATATTATAATTTGACCAGAGATAATCCCAGAGATAACTTTTATGTAGTCCAGTTAAGTCTGAAATCTTTTAAATATGGGATATATGTTAGGGTACTTTATCCTGCCATGCAAGTGCAGTTTGCCGTTGAGATATAGCTGTTGGCTCTATTTACAATACCAACAGCTCTATAGAAGTGGCAGTATAACTACATTAGTTCAACAGCAAAGTCTCACTATGTTTGCTCATTAGAGATACCTTCTAATTCGTCCCTGTGGGGAAATCGTTTGCTGCATAATCACAAGGCATTTTATCACAGTCCCAAAAGAACAGTAATATAGAGTCTCATTCATACGCTGTACAGCGCAGCTTTCAGCAGATTTGGTTCCGAAAAAAAGCAAACAAAGAAGGAGCTAGATGGGGACCACTCTTCCCTGGACCAGCTTGGCATCCTCTTAGACCAGGAAGGACTTGTTTAAGTAGGCCTATATGGGGATAAGGTCCTATTGCTTTGCGTTCAAAAACGTGAGGGCCTGGGTTAGGCCTACAAAAGAAAAATAGGCTCTATTTGTTGTTAATAGAGCGGAGAGGGTTTAAGATGTTCAAATGAGGAGGCAAGGGGGGCTTCTGGTCAACCACTATATTGTTAACGTTAACATAGATCAATTCCACACTTGGTAATGTCTTCCCTAACCGTTTACTGTCTGTTGTTACCATTTTCCTGACTCATGTCTGTGATTCAGTAGCATTGCCAAACCCACAGAGTGTTGTAAAAGAAGGGTAGAAAACGTTCAATACAAGCCCAGTAGAACTTTGGAGCATTTCGTTGTTGACATTAGCAAAGTCAGTGGATTTCAGCTTTCCTAAATCAATGGACATTTCCTTTGACTATGAAGGGTTCAGGAGAGGGTTTGACTCCTCGCACCAATTGGGCAAGTAGTCAAAAAGTGGGCTCTGCCGCACCTTCCCATCATAGAGCAAGCTCACCAAGGCAGTATCATCTGCATTCTTAATAAAGTTCAAATTACCATATTGTTTTAGAAGATGTTCTTTATTTCTTTGTAGAAGTTATTTTATGCTTCACTTTCTGCTCAGGACAAAGTTCCTGCCTTGGGTTTCTAAAGTGCTACGTGCTTATTGTAGCACTATAAAAGGAAGCCTTGATTGTTTCCATCGTATCACCAGGCTCTTACCATATACGTTGTGACTGGTTATTCCCTTTTCCATGCAATCAACAACAAAAAAAAAATTGTTGTTCTCCCACTGTATTATTTTGTTTTGAAACTTTGTAAATAGAGTTCTGAAAACAGGTGTTCAGAAAAAGTTTTGAAATGGTGAATATTTATTTTCAAAAACGTGTAACGTGCAAATTGACACCATTGCAATGTATTTATTCAGAACTGAGTTTTCAGCACTGAGTTTTCGGAGATTTAACCACACAGGTGCAAGTTTATAAGTCACGTGATTATTGACAGTGTTCTGTCGTGAAAAAGTGCTGAAAACAAACACACAGTTCCTGTAGGCAGGAAACCCAGTGGTTATTCTGAACCCAGTGGTTGCTCTATGCCAGGGGTAAGGAACCTTTTTGAAATCAACTGGCTTTATAATTTATTTATTTTTACCGTAGAGCTGAGCACATATATAGACACTTTTAGAATTACCGAACGTGAATCATATGAAAGCTCCAAAGACTGGTTTATTAACTGATTATAACCTTGCATGTTAGAGAGAGCACCTATATTCACTACATGTAGCCTATTCAACAACAACATTCTTACGCTGTTACTACTTTCAACGTGGAAGTCATAACAATTTCAATCTCAGTGTGACATTCTGAATTTAATAATAATAATAATAATACATTTAATTTAGAGGCGCCTTTCAAGACACCCAAGGTCACCTTACAGAGCATATAGTCATCATTCAAAACTATGTAAAACAGACTAGGAATAAAAGGAAAACAGAGGTTAAACATGAAGAATAATAATAATTAATAACACTCAAAGACGCCTAAAGTGAAGGGGGGACCTCACTAACCACCACCAATATGTAGCACCCACTTGGGTGATGCACGGCAGCCAATCGGTGCCAGAACGCTCACTACACACCAGCTTGAGGTGGAGAGTTAGGGATGAGGTGGAGAGTGAGGGAAAAGAACATTTAAACACTATCGACCATATTTAAACACTATCGATCACATTTAAACAATATCGACCACATGTAAACACTATCGACCACATTTAAACACTATCGACTAAGCCAGGCATATGTCATGCCATGCTAGCCGTCAGCGCCACTTTCAGATTTAGAAGTCTGTGAGAGAATGGGTTCAGCGCTACTATGCTACGCTACTATGACATCGGGACTCGGGACCCTCAACGTTCGATAGGAAAAGGAAATTAAGTGTTGTTCTACTTTATACAATGGGGGACCTAAATCCAGCGATCTGATTGGTTCCCAACTGTTGTATAAAGAGCGTATACATAACTGCTATGACGCCCGATCATTTTGTGAAAGTATCACTCCGCGCCTTGAAGAGGAAACCGTTACAAAGTATCGTAAGAAACTTTATCACACGGAGATTTAGCTTGACCATGGAGGAGGTCGTATTTTTACTAGTGTGTGTGTGAAGTCATTTTGCTATAATTTTAACAGTTGTATAAAAGCAATAGCACAGTTCACTGAAGTCTAAAATCGGCGAGTGAACTGCTCCATAGGATAAATTGCCGGCGAACCGCTCTATCGGAGCCTTCTCTCGGAGGGACGCTAAAGTGTGTTGCATAGCGACCGTCGATGCATAGCGGCAGCCAGGAGGGACTACTTTTTTGTATTCTTTAACAAAACGGCTACTTTGACTTTCTTTGTTTCTTTTTAAATGTCGTGTGTCTATGACTTTCGTTTCGCCATAACAGTAACCGTTGTATAAAAGCTATAGATCACTTCAGTCAGTGGTATGTGCTCACATAATACCACTGTGAAGGGGGTCGCCGGCCCTCCGCTGCGCGTCGGGGCCGGACAACGCCCCTTAACAGTGGTATAATGAGCACATACCACAGCCTGGCGGGATCTATTGCTTAAATATACGGTATAGAGAAAATAAGGTATATGTCGCATTCTTGAAAATTACATGAAGACCAATTATGTAAGACTTCAACTACAACTTCAACCTGAGGAAAGGTCGCCTGCATTGTATATATCTTATATATCTAACAAGTGGCGAAAGAGGGCAGCACAAATGGAGGAGGAGGTGATGGAGAAGGAGGAGAGAGCCCCACGATGGAGGAGAGGCCCACGATGGAGGAGAGCCCCACGACGGAGGAGAGCCCCACGACGGAGGAGAGGCCCACGATGGAGGAGGAGAGGCCCACGATGGAGGAGGAGAGGCCCACGATGGAGGAGGAGAGGCCCACGCTGGAGGAGAGGCCCACGATGGAGGAGAGGCCCACGATGGAGGAGAGGCCCACGATTGAGGAGAGGCCCACGATGGAGGAGAAGCCCACGATGGAGGAGAGGCCCACGATGGAGGAGGAGAGGCCCACGATGGAGGAGAGGTCCACGATGGAGGAGAGGCCCACGATGGAGGAGAGGCCCACGATGGAGGAGAGGCCCACGATGGAGGAGGAGAGTGCTGCCCCTGTGTACCCCCCTAGGCTGCCCATGTGTACCCCTGTGGATCCCTGTGGATCCCTGTGGACCCCAGTGGACCCCTGTGGACCCCTGAGGACCCCTGTGGACCCCTGAGGACCCCTGAGGACCGAGCTGCCCCTTTGGACTGGGCCCTGCTGGAGAGGGAGGGAAAAAAGGAATAAGAAGATCAAGGATCCGTTTTCTAGAAGATATGGGGTCGTCTTCAGGAGACAGGGACACTAAAAGAACTAGACGGTTTCTGTGAACATGAAGAGAGCAGAACAGGGAGAGAAAAGACAACTCCGGTCTCTAAAGCAGAGCATGAGGTATAAACCTGCAACGGTGAACTGCCTCAGAAGACGCAAATGGATCAATCCGTCCCCTCCGCAGCGAGCCGGCTGGGACAACCATCAGGCCATCAGGCGTGTGTTTGAAGGTGAGTATACTCTGAATACAGATGGTTGAAGTGTGTTTCTAGAGCACTTCTACATTGGGTTTCCTATTTCTCTTTCTTAAGCATAGATAAGACAAGGGCCTGTGCGTGTGTGTGTGTGTGTGTGTGTGTGTGTGTGTGTGTGTGTGTGTGTGTGTGTGTGTGTGTGTGTGTGTGTGTGTGTGCGTGTGCGTGTGCGTGTGCGTGCGTGTGTGTGTGTGTGTGTGTCTCTGTGTTCCATTACCCTATTGTGAGTAAAAAGTGCTGGGTAGAGGGTTATTTTAATGTAAAAAACAATTCTCCACACCAGCAATTGCAATCAGAAGATTGCTTGGACAGGTTTCATTAAATCTTCTGATATATTACTATGTTTATTATCTTATCATAGGTGGGGAGGGATTATTAAAATGCATGTTGTTTAATAACAAATGCCATTAAATATTCAACAAACAAGAGACACATTTGAGTCAAGAAATACATTCCAAATGATGAGGAACACAGAACTAGGTCAAAGAAATGCTGTATATATTAAAGCTGTTTTAGGTACGTTTTTAAACACGGAGAGAGCAGAACAGAGCAATATTTAGAAAATAATCAACCCAAAAACTTGCTCCCTCTCTCCTCCCTCCTCCCTCTCTCCCTCCCTCTCTCTGTCCTCTCTCCCTCTCTCCTCCCTCCCTCACTCTCTCCTCCCTCCCTCCCTCTCTCCCTCCCTCCCTCACACACTCACTCTGTCCTACCTCCCTCTCTCCTCCCTCCTCCCTCTCTGCTCCCTCTCTCCCTCCCTCCCTCTCTCCTCCCTCCCTCACTCTCTCTTCCCTCCCTCTCTCCCTCTCTCCTCCCTCCCTCCCTCTCTCCTCCCTATCTGCTCTCTCTTCTCCCTCCCTCCCTCCCTCTCTCCTCCCTCCCTCCCTCTCTCCCTCCGTCCCTCTCTCCCTCTCTCCTCCCTCCCTCTCTCTCCTCCCTCCCTCTCTCCCTCTCCCCTTCTCTCCCTCCCTCTCCCTCTCTCCTCCCTCCCTCTCTGCCTCCCTCCCTCTCTCCTCCCTCCCTCTCCCCTTCTCTCCCTCCCTCTCCCTCTCTCCTCCCTCCCTCCCTCCCTCTCTCCTCCCTATCTGCTCTCTCTTCTCCCTCCCTCCCTCACTCTCTCCTCCCTCCCTCTCTCCCTCTCTCCTCCCTCCCACTCTCCCTCTCTCCTCCCTCCCTCTCTCTCCTCCCTCCCTCCCTCTCTCCTCCCTATCTGCTCTCTCTCTTCTCCCTCCCACTCTCCCTCTCTCCTTCCTACCTCTCTGCATGTATCCAACATTGAGACGATATTGCTCTGTTTGTGAAAGTCATTAACATGCAGGATTGGCCCTCAGAAACCAATCCGGGTTTGATGGATCTGGGTCTGATTGGTCAGAAATTAGAAAAAAATAAAAGACTGGTCTCAACTGATCTCACACTGAGACATGCCCACAGTCAGCCAGAATAGACATTCTCACAGAGCATTCATTAAAAGCTGATGGACGGCTGTGAAATTTCTTACAAATTACCCTCAACTGATACAATATTTTCATATCCCTGTCAGCATTGAAACAGACAATACAGCGTATTGAGAAAAACTCTGTTATATCGTGGCTGAAAGCTAAAAGCCAGATTAGACTGGTTACTATATGCTATTTATTGTAATATAATACACAAACCCGTCCTTGCCTAAAGTAGGGGACAGGTGAGCAGATCTGAAGTCAGAATATAGGTCACAACTATATGAGGGGAGATTTAAATAGCTTTTAATGACGATGTGTTTGTTTTAAAACCAGTGCCAAAACCAGGCTGCGTTTATCCACAAGCTTCTCTGCAGGTAAACCAATTAACGAAGTCCTACTAACCTAAAATAGCTCTTTCTGACATTTCCTGAAGAGGGGAACTGAATGTTAAACAGTAAAACCTGCTCGGTTCCATTCTATTTGGAAAAACAGGAAACACAACAAAAAACACATGGAGGTGTATTTATGTGTTAGGAAATAACGCTGATGTTTGACAACCTTGTATTTGGTGGTAAAGCTTTATTATAAGCAGTTGAAAGTGTGTGTCTTTATGTCTGTGTTTGCGTCTGACTGTGTGATCTTCTGGACTCTCGCTACATTTCTGTCTCTCGGCCTCCTCTTGGGAGGTCATTGATCAGTTAACTGGAGTTTGTTTACTCCTCTGGGTTTCAGGATTAGTAGATGGCAAACCGCAGGGATTCAGTTTGTAATCTTTTTATCAGCACTGAATATTTATGATTCTGTTTGTGATTATAATGTTGTTCTTTCTAGAGGGTGGGACATCACGTTTGTGTGTGTGTGTGTGTGTGTGTGTGTGTGTGTGTGTGTGTGTGTGTGTGTGTGTGTGTGTGTGTGTGTGTGGTGTGTGGTGTGTGTGTGTGTGTGTGTGTGTGTGTGTGTGTGTGTGTGTGTGTGTGTGTGTGTGTGCGCGCGTGCGCGCGCTGGCGCACATGCGTGAGAGGATTTAGAGAGGCTTTTGTATGAGTTTTGAATGTTATGAAGATGATGTTGGGGTGAATAAGTGAATGAATGAATGGTGCAGGATCTTGGGTGAGAGCAGCAAGTAATGATATCTATTTCACGAGTAGACTACAGAGCTTCACAATGCCATGTGCTAAAATAATTGGACAAAACATGATCAATGATCCATAGTAACAAGATACACATCTTCAAATTAAGAAAACTAACACAGTCTTAAACAACAGAAATCTTTGTTAAATGTCAACTAACATTGGCATCCAATAAGTATATTAATTCTAAGATTTTTTTTAATTCAAGAAATGTTTTTCTACTATGGCATTAGAAGGGGAAATATTGAAACCCAAATTCAACAATAGTTGAGTAGTTGTGCCTTGCAGGTGGGCCCTGCTGAGGTATGTGTGGCCAGGAGGGCATTTCCTGGGGTTGTCCTTCATCATATATGACAGGGGGTCCAGATACTCTGTCCAGGACCTCCCATAACAGAGACCCTTTCTCTCAACATTATAACATGCATGTCCACATTGCCCAGTGAATTCCCTCTCTGGTTTATCTCCTGGATTTAAAAGTTGAATCAATTAAAGTCATTCAATTCCTTCCTTCTCAGAAAGAATGTTCTGCACCGGCCTTTATTATTAAGTGTTTTCATTCTCTGGTTTATCTCCTGGATTTAAAAGTTGAATCAATTAAAGTCATTCAATTCCTTCCTTCTCAGAAAGAATGTTCTGCACCGGCCTTTATTATTAAGTGTTTTCATGTTGCCTGGTCGTTGGTATTTCTGTGGACATTGGCTTTAATATTTCTTTGATAAATCCATTATGTTCTACTTTGTGGCTCACAGATATTGGTAATATTTTTTATTCTCCTCACATGGTGTGGTATGACGTTGGCAATTACAAACCTTTTCATGAACACAAAGGCTATTGCAGGACCATTGTATATTTCGCATTAACAATAATAGCTTGTCGGGGAAGTGAGTGACTCAGTGTCAGACCTTTCTTGAGGCTGAGAATTACGCCTGAAACTACAACATGGCCTCCATGTCCTTTGAACGTTTTCAAATGAATGTGATTACTTTGGACGTGAGGCTTAAAGGTTGAACACAAAGCATTTCAAGCTTCTACGTAAATCCCTTTACCGGCCTTATTCGCCTCGACAATGTTTGTATTTCTACATTTTTTTAATGAAGTGTAGGAAATGTAATCATATTAGCAACACCATGTGGCATTAGCTAGAACCCTCTAGTTTGTGTTCAAGCGTGATGATTAAAAAATAATAGGCTGAGGGTTACCAGCCCTCCACGATCATCTTCCTCGTGTGCCAGCTCAAGGTTTTCATGCTCGATGTTCTCTCTTACTAATGTTGTTACTCATGGCTCTTTCGGTGCAGCAGACACAAATGGAAAGCAGATAATCTTCAATATATTTTTCGAGCTATATTATGAAGTGCTACATGCTAAAAACCTCTGCAGGTGGGGGCTTTCTGTGAACAAACATCCTGCGTCAGACACATTATTCTCAAAACAGGGAAACTGGGGCACCCAATCTCCATTTTCTCCTCTCTATTCTGCCTCCCCCTCCTCTCTCTGCCTTTCTTTTCTCAACCCCTTTCTCTCATGTGCTCATTTGGCATAGTCTTTGTGTTGGTGTGTGTGTGTGTGTGTGTGTGTGTGTGTGTGTGTGTGTGTGTGTGTGTTTGTGTGTGTGTGTGTGTGTGTGTGTGTGTGTGTGTGTGTGTGTGTGTGTGTGTGTGTGTGTGTGTGTGTGTGTGTGTGTGTGTGTGTGTGTGTGTGTGTGTGTGTGTGTGTGTGTGTTTGTGTGTGTGTGGCTGCCTGTGTGTGTGTGTGTGTGTGTGTGTGTGTGTGTGTGTGTGTGTGTGTGTGTGTGTGTGTGTGTGTGTGTGTGTGTGTGTGTGTGTGTGTGTGTGTGTGTGTGTGTGTTTGCGTGTGCGTGTGCGTGTGTGTGTGTGCGTGCATGCATGCATCTGTGTGTGAGTGCATGTGTGTTTGTGCTCATCATCCATTCGTAATTCTTCAGTGAGTTTCCACATCCATGAGAGGGAAAGTGAACTTCCAAGAAGCCAAGATAAGAAATTGGTGTATATTAGCGCAAAATATGTATGCATATATATATATATATATATATATGATGCTCTCCAAATTGACTTTCTTGCTTCCTGTCTCCTGGGTTCACATGTTAGGCTAAGCGGGGAGGGTTGACATTTATATACTTTATATACTTGTATATATATATATATATATTTCTATAGTCTTCCGTGAGTCATATGAGGGGAATCGCGTTAGCTACGGTTGCGCCCTGTCACCGTTGGACAAACTCTCTCTCCCTATCTCTTCCCTCTTCCTCTGACTCAACTCCCTCTTGCCCCCTCTTTGTCGTCTCCGTCTCTGTATTAAAAAAAAATCAAAAAAATAATAAATAAATAACGCTGAAAAGTAATGTCTGGGCCTCTCAGACGGCCCGAGTCCCCAGGAGAAGTCCCAAATTATTTTTAGCAGCCCTTGCGTGTCATTTTCTGCCAAGACTGGGAACACAGTGCTATAAGCTCTTTAGTGGGTAAGTGTGTTGGGGTACTGGGGGGGGCTCTGCCTGATGGTGATAGCTATGGGGGATTACTGGCGCAAAACCACTAAAGAATCACTCCCGTCTGTTGCTACACCCCAATAGCCATGGAAAGGTTTATGTTTGTTGGTCTTTGTGTGTGTGCGCATGTGCGTCTGTGCATATGTGTGTGCGTGTGTGCGTGTGCATGTGCGTGCGTTTGTGTGTGCATGTGTGTGTGTGTGTGTGTGTTCTTGTGATTTTGTGTGTGTGTGAATAAATGTGTGTGTGTGTGTGTGTTCGTCTGCATGTGTGTGTGTGTGGGTGTTTGCATGTGTGTGTGCATGTGCAGAGGAGTGCGGGGGGTACATGGTTTTTAAGTGAGATGGTGTTTAATGAATGGAAAATGAAAAGACCAATCAAAAGTTGCTTCCTGGGTTCAGTTTCATTGAGCGATGCCCATATGTCTACATGGCAACAAAGCCTGTACTTGAGCTCTACCAACCCCGTGTTATTCACCTCCCCTGGTTAGTCTTCAGCCGTGGCTGAGAGGAAGGAGAACATCAATACTGGTTGTCTTCTTTTTAAGCTAACTAACCCTAAAGGTGTGCCAATATAATGGCCTGCATAGCAGAACACACACATGCACAAAAACACACACACAGACACACACACACACACACACGCACACACACACACACACACACACACACACACACACACACACACACACACACACACACACACACACACACACACACACACACACACACACACACACTCATTCGCAGGGATCACCCCTGGTGAGACGCAGGCCCAGAGTCACCCCAGAGTGCTCGAGACCTCCACGTACCAGTAGCCCCCGACCCAGGCCGAGTAACCGAACATCGTCGGGACAAGCGGCCTCTGGCCAGAAAGGGCAAACGGTGGCTCCAGTTTGATGATGATGTCGACATGATCCTAGAAGCAGCAGCCAAGGGCGACGCAGACAGGAAGCTCAAAACCATGGCAACCATAATCATTAGCCCTGCTGCCGAGAGGTTTGGTACAGTGGAGAAGTTGGGTACCAAGAGCCCCTATCTGAACAACTGCAGGCCAGAGAAGATCAGCCAGATGAGGCCAGATGAGCTGCGACGGGCAGAGTGGCACAGACGGCGGGGAAAGGTCATCCGCAGATTGCAGAGGTCCGCTTACCAAGTCTGGAGTCAGTGGCTGACAGCAGTCGACAAGTTGGGTCTGCCTGGTCAATCCAAGGCCTGGATTTACCAGCACAATGTTTGCCCACGGATTCTGTGACACCTGCGTGTGTACCAGTTCCCAATAACATCAGTAGAGGGCTTCGAGAGGAGGATCAGATGATACCTCTGTAGATGGCTGGGCCTGCCAGCCATCTACAGTAATAATAAGCATATTATAAGGTCTCATTACATATTAATTAAGGCTTATTCCAAGTAATAAGGGGGGGGGGGGTTGGCCTCGCTCCTGTATGGAGATGTTGCTGATAATGGTAAACCCCTAGTGAAGTGATCTTCTGGGTCAACATGGGCAGCGATACACTTTCGGTGTGAGCACTGCGTACCAGCCGTACCATAGAGCAGAACTGGTCCTAAGAAAGTCTGCTCCATTTTATTGACTAAATTGAGACACAAGCTGAGTGAACTGTTCCTGCAGCAATCCTTGGCTCTGTTTGTTGTTGCTGCATTGAAGAATATCAGCGCCCAAATCAAAGAGCATGTGCGGTTACTGGTAGTTTCTCGGTGTTGCCGGGATGGCGTCATCCCTCTGATCTTTGGGGAAGTTTCCCTGCGTGTTTCTTTGTTGTTCTTGTCTTTCCCGCCCTGGCCTGAGGAGGCAGAGGGAAGGGGATGCTGATCGATGCTCTGCCGGGCCGGCGGCCAGTGGCTCCATTTGAGGAGCTCTAGGAACAGGATCTCTGGTCAGGAGTCATGGATCCTCCCAGGATGGCAGCAGCGCTGCTGGGAAGGTGATTAGTGTTCATCATTTCAGCCCAGTGTCATTTGAACATTAAGAATCTGCTGTGCAAAACCTCTACGATCAAAGGAAAACCCTTATCGCCCTCTCTGAGGTATGATGCATACGCATACAGTGGTGCCTGCGAGGATATGCAATCCAGGAATTATGTGGGATGATGAAAATTCACCCTCGACGCAATAGTCTCAAACCTACCCACCCGCTATACTCTTAACCCCTCAGAGATGGGTTAGGATGCAATAAGATAATGGATAACATAATCTTCCTAAAACACAACCCAACATTAATACCCTTTACCACTACCCCTTTCTGAATGTGTGTGTGTGTGTGTGTGTGTGTGTGTGTGTGTGTGTGTGTGTGTGTGTGTGTGTGTGTGTGTGTGTGTGTGTGTGTGTGTGTGTGTGTGTGTGTGTGTGTGTGTGTGTGTGTGTGTGTGTGGGGGTGTGCATACGACAATGGTCACTCATGTGTGTGTGTGTGTGTGTGTATGTGAGCTTGCCTGTATGTGTGCGTGTGTGCGTTTGTGCGTGTGTGCGTGCGCGTGCCCAAGGCGGTGGCAGAAAGAATTGGGAAGTCTTTCTTGCAATTGCGTCAGCATTTAGTTAACAATCATGCCGTTGTTGTTTTCTTAAAGGGCCCCCATGTGAGGCCATGGTATGTTAACATCAGTTGGATTGTGAAACCATCCCTAGCTCACCCTGTCTTATCCCATGGGATGTCTATGTAGAGACGTCATGTAAGTTCGGGAAAAGTTCCCATCTGATAAGGCGAGCGCATGTGAAAATACTCTGGGGATTTTTTGGAGCATTAATAAATGCAAAACCTTCAGGAAGGATAAATGTGTGTGTGTGTGTGTGTGTGTGTGTGTGTGTGTGTGTGTGTGTGTGTGTGTGTGTGTGTGTGTGTGTGTGTGTGTGTGTGTGTGTGTGTGTGTGTGTGTGTGTGTGTGTGTGTGTGTGTGTGCGTGTGCGTGTGCGAACATGCATGCATAGATATGTATGTATGGGTGCTTGCTGTCAAATATGTCAAGAGATAACATGAAATAATGGTTCCGACATGATGTTGGTGAAGAAACAGTCCTCTTCATGAAGGTTGGGACTGAGGCTGCATGATAAACGTGATGCCGGGGCTGGCATGGTGAAGGGCGAGAGGAGAGGACGTGAGGACACAAAGGGACGCACAGAATGCCGCTCTGTCTTCCAAGGAGGCAGACGTTTGACCTAATTAGTATGCTAACGTATGCGCAGACGCGAGGGGGATGTTTGGACACTGCTTGTTGTTTTAAGGAAATCCTTCAGAAACCATGGAGTCCGGTTAGTCAATGCTACTTCATCCCAATGGCTTCATGCCCCGGCACACAACCTTCAAGCCCCGTCTCTACCGGCCTACATTAGGCCTACCCCTAGCCCGACTCCTTGCCTACATTAGACCAACCCCAAGCCCGTCTCCTTGCCTACATTAGACCGCTTGTTGGCCCTTCAACTCGAGCAACATCCATGCTTTCAGAGGCGGTAGAACAGCCAATGTTCAGTCACTGTTGTGTGAATTCTTCAGCTCTTTGTTTTTTCCAGATGTGATGAGGCAACAGTGAACAAGAGCTGTTGTGTACATTGTTGCTTGTTTTTCTGTTTCAAGTAACAAGGCGCCTGCGATACTGCTCAGCTGATCATCGGGCTCAGAGACAATGGGAGGGAGAGAGAGAGAGAGAGAGAGAGAGAGAGAGAGAGAGAGAGAGAGAGAGAGAGAGAGAGAGAGAGAGAGAGAGAGAGAGAGAGAGAGAGAGAGAGAGAGCAAAGATAGAAGGAGGATAAGAGAGAGAGAGAGCAAAGATAGAAGGAGGATAAGAGAGAGAGAACATCTCATCGTCTCTAGAAGGCTCAGCTCCTCTGGAGATGTCAATCTGGAGAAACCAAAAAAAATCACTCAGCAGCAAGCCAGCAATGACTCGAGGAAGGAAGAAAGAAAGAAAGAAAGAAAGAAAGAAAGAAAGAAAGAAAGAAAGAAAGAAAGAAAGAAAGAAAGAAAGAAAGAAAGAAAGAAAGAAAGAAAGAAAGAAAGAAAGAAAGAAAGAAAGAAAGAAAGAAGGAAGGAAAGAATCATGAAAGCATAGAATTGAATGGCCGGTTGGCATTTGCTTAGAAGGGTAATCAAAGTCGCCCTCTCCCATACACAGTCAAGCACAGACACACACAGACACAAGGACACACACACACACACACACACAGTACCCAGTCACCCTCGCTGCAGTCCCGCCTGTCTGTCCCCACCACGTCATCCCAGACACGACTACCTGCCCCTCGTGGCCTTCAGCAGCCCAGACGTTGCCGCTAATTACGTCTGACAGTCTGGTCCTCTGAATCAGCACTGAGCGGGGGGGGGGGGGGGGGGGGGGAGGGGAGGGCTGCTGTCGTTATGGTGGTGGAGATAGAGAGTAGGGTTGAGAGTCGGAGGAGATAGGGAGCGGGTTGATGAGGATGTGGAGATAGGGAGGAGGGTGCGGATGGGTTTGAGATTGCAGAGTGGTGACTTTGTGAATGAATGAGGGCTGTGTTGTTTTGACGCGGTTTATCAGCGCCAATCATTGATCCCATTTGTCTCCTCAATTTATGTTTAAAACCCTCTTGCTGGTTGAAACACGTCTTCCCACGATTGTATGACGCGTTGAACAGATTATATTTATTGCTGCTAGGTCAGACCGTCATGTTGTGAGCGGGAGGCAAACTGAAGGGTACTCACAGGCAGGAGAGGGCAGAACACGTGGGAGAGGGTGAGGAGGGACGACATAGGACAGACCTGAAGGGAATCATTAATTTGAGAAGGGACGGACGGAGAGAGAGAGAGAGAGAATGAGTGGAGGGCATTGAAGGAAGGACGGCGAGAAGACGATTGAAGAGATGCACGTGCAAGCGCAGACATAAGTCAGACATGGAACAGACAAAAACAAGACAAGGGCGAATGAAACATAGATCCAGAGACTTGACCTAATCCCAAAAGACACCCAAGGAATTACAAATCTGAAAGGATTTTGGAAAGAAAGAAAATCGATGTGTATGACGGAAGACGGGGAAGCATGGGAGCCGACATTGAAGAGTGGAAGAAAAGAGAATAGGAAAGGGATGTGGGGAGGTTAAGAAGAGGAGAAGAAAGTTGTTGAGCAGAATCTGCTCTGTCCTATCCTCAGGGGCTCTGACTTGAAAGGGTCCCACACATCAACACCATTACAAGAGAGGGGGAAACTGAGGCGATGGGGAAGAGGATGCCATGAGAAGGCTAGATGACATGCAGCCTTTTTTCTCGCTCTCTGTATTATTCTCTCTTTATTTCTTTGTGTTTTATGATCACTGCAGCCTACTTTTTGGGGCATCTCTTTGTCCTTTTGACATTCACTCATCCAATCATTCATTCATTCATCGATCCACCCTTTCTTCCATTCATTCATACCTCTTCGTCAATCTATTCGTCAATCAGCCATCTCTGAGTCTGTTTGTGCATAAGCCTGAGAGCTAGGGCTAGCACAGAGAGATGGTATCGAGAGGGACAGAGAGAGTGATGGAGGTAAAAGGGATTCTAGGAGGACATTGGAACCACAGCAATGTAATGTAAAGCCAGCCAAGTATGGCCCACAGGCTTTCCATCACACTCTATGAAATGAAGATGTGATAGGAGTGTCTGCTTCCACACCTTACCCTCCCCATCATCTCCCTCGCCATTGCTTCCTCTCGCTGGCTCGCTCCCTCTCCTCCTCAACTTTCTAAAACAGTTCAAAAGACAAGATGTTGCCATCCCACAGAACTAGAGTCTAATCACAAGTCATTTCCTTCCTTGGTTGTGCAGCATCCTGAGGAAATTACCCACTTGGCGAAACATTATGGAAATGATGACATTGTTATTCTGAAGTTTTTATGATTACATATTCATATTTTTAGGTTTGGTTCTTTTCATATGCAAATGTAGACAACACAAGATCAAAGTGTTTCACCTGCGTTGTACCAAGGGGGACTGATTTCCTCAAAATGTGGCAGAGAAAGGCTGTGTTAAGGGAAACACTGCCTGCCTGGAGAGCTGAAACCAAGTGTCAGAGTATGAGCAGAAGAACAAAGTGAATCATGGTTAAAGGCCATATGCCGTATGGGTTCATAAGCATGTTATTCATCTGTGGCCTGTCTGGACTTCTGCCTAGACACACTTGTTGTTGTGTCACTGTGAAATTGATGGCCAGAATGATCAGTGCATTAAAAAAACGTTTTAATGCACTGATGTTCATCATGTGGCCTAATCTGGTTAATTCAAACCATATCTTACTACTATAATAGCAGGCTTGTCGGACAAGTAACTCTTCTACACTTGGTCAAGTGCGCATTTGCTAAGCAGCCCGCCGTTCACACACATGCACACACAGACAGCACGCACGCACGCACGCACACTCACACGGCAGGCACGCACGCACACACACGCCGCATTCACACATACATACATGCACGCGCGCGGACGCAGAAGTTGCATGAGAATGGCAGCGTCAAGATAACAGCCCCGTCTTCAACAAACTCTCCCAGCTAAGATGTTATGTCCATAGACTAGCACTTTTTTGCTATGCTTCATTTATATTTTAATATTACTCGCCTCCTTGAGCATCCCGCAATGTGTTCCGACACTCTCCCAGGTAAGATGTTCTGTCTATAGACTGTAGAAATTGCGATAAAGAAGTGAAGAGACAATTTCTCACGTCGACAACGCAATGGAATGTTGTTCAATTCAAACATTGCGCCGACCAGCGTATCACCAAACAAATCATGCGATCTTAAAGAGACAGCGTCCCTATAACACAGAACGAAAACATGTCAATAACAAAGTATGGTGAATTATGTCTATTGATATCCCCTGCCGACTGTTTTAGTTGTTTCATTTTTCTAATGTTTTGTGTGTAGGTTAGTATTTTTCTGTTTACATTTTTTTTAATAACGACTTAAACGCTCACTTCAGGTATAGCCAATGTACATTCCGAGATCAATCAGCCTATTGCCTTTTGGTCGCTGGATGGTTATAAAATATTTAAAGTGTTGCCACTGCTTTTGAGAGTCATTCGTGGGGAACTCTAAAAGATAGGTCTTATCATAACCCTAAGAGTACACATCATACAATAAATTACAATAAATGAGTTCACAGCTGCACGCATATATAGAAAATGTTTTTTTATTATACTAGACAAGATACAAGATCGTTTATTGTCATATACACAATGGAAACATAGTTTGCCCTGGGCAATGAAATTCTTAATTTGCAAGTTCCCTTCCCTATAATGTACAGTTAGCTGAACATTATAGGGTCCCGTCCTTCCAATCCCTTTTTTCTCAGTTAAACGCAGAAATCAACTACATTCGCCCCAGTGTTTTTTAAATGTGAAATGAAGCAAAAAAATGCACTCTCTTTCCCCGGTAACGCAGTCGCTCACGGTGCCTTTCTTCCTACGTCGTTTCTTCTATTTTTATCTCAAACTCATGCTCCAGTCTATCATCGATCGATCGAAGAAAATAATTATGCTTGCTTCATAACGTAAGGAGAATATTATTATGCTTGCTTTATTACGTAATAGGTGAACCAAAAAGCTATACCTTGTAACATTATAGGGAAAATGTTACAATATTATCCGCTCAGAAATTTGTTACATTATCTTCTGGGGTTTCTACATTATAGCTACGGGTTTAATTACAACTAGAAGTTGAGTGTGATCAACACAAGCACGGAAACTCAAGTACTTAATAATTGCACCATCATTCATGGCCCCAAAAATGTGTTGTTTAATGTGTGGCAATTGGCCTAGGTTACAGATGGTACGGCTACAGACATCTTCGAGACGCTTGCCTGCTGGGAGGTGGTATTCCATAGAGCGGCTAGCGTCGCCCGGCCGTCACATTGAGCCAGTCTGGTGCCTGTCTGTGGACTGACCTCGCACTATGCTGCCATTGTTTTAGCCCTACGTCCTTGCATGCTCATTACAACCAAAATTGACCTGTTTCTCGCACACGTACGCATGTAGCCTACACATGCATCCGTAGACATAGAAGCATGGTAGCATGCAAATAAAACAGCCTTCCCACACTTCATCGAACCACTCAGGCACAAGCCTAGCGTGCGTCTTTGTTCTACATGCTGCGTGGAGGAGGTTCCCCAGTGACAGAGAGACCCCACCAGACAACGCCAGCACCCAGTTATGCTTGGCCCCATTGTCCCACGTTAAAGGACAATGGAGCCTTTGAAAGTGAATTTGCCCCCCCCCCCCCAACACACTTGAGGACCCCCACTCCCTGTGTGTGTGTGTGTGTGTGTGTGTGTGTGTGTGTGTGTGTGTGTGTGTGTGTGTGTGTGTGTGTGTGTGTGTGTGTGTGTGTGTGTGTGTGTGTGTGTGTGTGTGTGTGTGTGTGTGTGTGTGTGTGTGTGTGC
This sequence comes from Gadus macrocephalus, assembly GCF_031168955.1. Taxonomy (NCBI): domain Eukaryota; kingdom Metazoa; phylum Chordata; class Actinopteri; order Gadiformes; family Gadidae; genus Gadus; species Gadus macrocephalus. Next base: position 1,974,927 of record NC_082391.1, on the reverse strand, counting down.
GTGCGTGCGTGCAAATGGTCTGTTTGTGTGGTAAAGAGGGGAGAGTTGCACCACACACAAAGACTGACATCCAAATCCTTCTGCCTTGAGACCCTGAGCAGTTTTCATTTGACTGGGTTTCCCTTGCTCTATGCTGGAGTAAAGAGAAGAGAAGACCCATGCACCTCCATTTCACAGAGCATTGTTAAATATGGGCGGGAGAAAGGTGCAGAGGAACGAGCAGGAGAGACAGTGCTGGAACGAGGCGCAGAACGAGAACAACACAGTAACAATGGACAAAGAGCTGGCGGCATGCATGGAAAAGTAATCAAAATAATACACCAGGAAAAATGGAGCAAGAATGAGAAAGACAATGAAACACAGAATGAAAGGGAAGTGAGAGGGAGAAAGGGAGAGGAACAGAGAGAGAGAGAGTAAAAGAAAAGCAGAGCTAAGCCAGATTGAGAGTGTCTGCCTCGGGCGATACCAGTCACACTGAATTATAAATGCTCTCTCACTTTTTAAGAAAACACACAAGCGCAATATAATACCATGGATGCATTTCCACTGGCAGGCCACTCAATTCTCCCAGGGGCTGGCCCTGTCCACTAATCTGTCCTTTGCTGTTCCTTAGTCTCTCTGTCTCTCCCCCCGATCCTCTCTCTCCCTCTCCCTCTCCCTCTCCCTCTCCTCTCTCTCTCTCTCTCTCTCTCTCTCTCTCTCTCTCTCTCTCTCTCTCTCTCTCTCTCTCTCTCTCTCCACGTGGTCTTGTCTCAGTCTGGGGGGGTATCTTCACCTTTTCACCCATCATCTCTCCACAAGATTACTTTCCTGTGCCTCCATTTGTTGCGTTTGTTAGCTCTTGTTTTTCAAGTTTTTCATGTATTATTTATTGGATTTGATTTTAACTTTTGATGTTATTTCCCCCGATATGAACAAAGTAGAGGCAAAAAACTGCACGTAAGTAGTATTACTGTCCGCTTACGTAAGAAATCAATATCATCTCATTAATATTTCAAGCGAGCTAATCGGTTTGATATAAAAAGGTTTGTGGGGCCTGGAATACACGCCAGCAACAGTGAGACGGTTGAGTGTGTTGTTGTAGTGCGAATGATAAGCATCATACCAGTTCTACACAGATAATAATAATACTAATATCATCGTTTTTAATAATACGTGGCCTATGTTTGTGTTTACTATGGATGGCTCAACATGTTGACCTTATACATGTTGATTAATGATTAACATGGTAATAGCATGTGGATCAATATCTTCATAGTCTGATAGGAAGACAATTCTATTTTAGTATTCATATTCTGTATTCTTCATATTCATATGCATTTAATATTTCATAGCATTTTATATCAAATCAGCTAATTAGACTGGTCACGGATGAACTAAAATATGCAAATGATCTTAATTTGATTCTTCGAAATCTCAGTGTTAAGGGTAAAGCACACACTCCTTGTGTAGTCCTCTCAGGGGCAAACTACCTAAATCATTTTGGCTGCAAATGTTGAAACAAAATGGGTTTCCTGTGTTTTATCCATTCTTCATCATCATTAAACCACTGAGGGCTCAATGCTGGAAATGATCCACTCAGCAGAATACAACCAATCCTCCCGAGGCCAACGGCGTAGGAACGGTATGTAAATATAGTGCAGCCACCTCAGGCAGAGATAAGCCACGGCTTATCTCTCCTCTCCATCTTACTTTATGAGGCCTTCAACAGGAGACCTTCAACAGGGCCCCCCCCCCCCCCCCCCCCCCCCCCCCCCCCCCCGAAACAAGTCCTGGTGATAAAGTCCTGTCCACCAAGAAAAATATGCATTGGGTTTGGGAACATGCAGTCATTGCGAAAAAGAAAGAAAGAAAGAATCGCAAGCGGCTGACAGGGAAATAATTGAACAAGGCAGAAAGACCTTGAAGTGACGGCCATTAGGAAGGTGACCTCATTGGGGGGCTACGCTAATCCCTATGGCTAATCTCGGAGCGTGAAGGAGTGGGCAAGCGGCAGAGCAGGGCTATGATGCAATGTCCTGCCCTTGCTTGTAAGCGTATCTTGCTGTGCATTTGCTCATGAGCATATAGCTTTATTACGACATGGGTGATGTGTCGGTCTTCAAGCCAGGCAAGGCTGCTCTCCGGTGGGTGGATATATAGAGGGTTGGATGCCCGGTCGAGGGAGAAGGTAGAAAACAGGTTTATCCTATGTATACGTCATAAAACGGTTATGCAGGTTAAACCGGCTATAAACCGGTTCAACCGCTAATATACAGGATAAACACGTACCATGCAGGTTAAACCCGTTATATACAGGCTAAACCGGTCACATACAGGTTAAACCCGTTATTTACAGGCTAATCCCGTCACAAACAGGTTAAACCCCTTATATACAGGCTAATCCCGTCACACACAGGTTAAACCCGTTTGATACAGGCTAATCCCGTCACAAACTGGTTAAACCCGTTATAAACAGGCTAATCCCGTCACATACTGGTTAAACCCGTTATATACAGGCTAATCCCGTCACACACAGGTTAAACCCGTTTGATACAGGCTAATCCCGTCACACACAGGTTAAACCCGTTTGATACAGGCTAATCCCGTCACAAACAGGTTAAACCCGTTATATACAGGCTAAACCGGTCACATACTGGTTAAACCCGTTATAAACAGGCTAATCCCGTCAGGTTAAACCCCTTATATACAGGCTAATCCCGTCACATACAGGTTAAACCCGTTATATACAGGCTAATCCCGTCACATACAGGTTAAACCCCTTATATACAGGCTAATCCCGTCACATACAGGTTAAACCCCTTATATACAGGCTAATCCCGTCACATACAGGTTAAACCCGTTATATACAGGCTAAACCGGTCACATACAGGTTAAACCCGTTATATACAGGCTAAACCGGTCACATACAGGTTAAACCCGTTATAAACAGGATAATCCCGTCACAAACAGGTTAAACCCGTTTTGTTATGTTCTCCCACCACCAGGTGTCCGCCCCTCTTTATCCGCCCACCGGAAACCAGCCTGGCCGGTTATAACCGGTTTATCCTGTATATAACCGGTTTAACCTATACAACCGGTTTAACCCGTATATATTACGGTGCGTGTTGGACCGCTGCATTGGGCCGCAAATGGAAGTCTATTGGTCTTCCCCTCCTCCAACGGCGATGCTGTATTTATTTATTCTATATCATCATCTGCTTCTGTCTACTACTTCATTTTCTATTTTCAATTTTTTATTCCACAACAGAGAACATTGAAGTATTATTATGCAATGACCATCGATCGTAGTGCTATCATAATGCTACCGAGTCATCATAAAAATGGCATCAACAAACAAGGCGGACTAAAAGTAGAATGGCGGTTATGGGATGTTCTACTCCTCTCAAGCCGGAGATTAACACGTAGGCCGGGCGTTGGATGACCTCTAAAAGGAGCCCGTTTTCTGGCGGGAATCTTTTTGCCTCATCAGTATTTCCATCCCCTCTCTACATAGAGGACGAAAGCTGCAGAATTGGTCAACGGGAACGGGAATCCATAAACGGGAATCCATGTCTTCCCTCCTCAGAGGAGTTGTAATTATTGTTTCTACATTGTTCAGCGCTCTCTGAAGCTTGTGAGCAGTTTATGTTCCTCTCTGGGAAACGCCTCTGTGGCTCTGACCTGCAGGTTTGCTTCTGATTATACATCAGGCTCATTTCTACATCAATACGGGCCAACAAATTGAGGGCGTCATATTGCCCTTTTCCTTTCAGAAACTGGAAAAGCTGCAACAAAGAGAAGAAACAAAGATACAAAACAAGTAAAACCCCACCTGATAGATCCCTGAGCCCAACTCTCACCGTAAAATGAATCACTCTGTTATAAGGATTGTGGAAAAAGAGAAACGAAAGAGAGCAATTGTGTGTGCTACTGGGATCAGCTGCCAGCAACCTTGTGCCCGTCCACAGATATTACATTCTGACACAGCCTCGTCTGTTTCCCATTTCTCCGCCATGGAAATATTTCTCCCTGCTGCTAAAAGCTACGCTAATGTGTTTCCATCCCTAGATTCTACACACATGCACATATACACACACACACACAGACACACACGAACACACACACAAGAAATGACTCAGAGGCATGAACACAGACACACACACGCAAACACACAAAAAACGTCTCGGAGACATGAACACACACCCTTTTGCTCAAGCATATAGTAGACACACAAAAACACAGCCATGACATGTGTGTGCACACATACCCCCCCCCCCCCACACACACACACACACAAACATACACACAAAATGTGCCCACATTCATACAGACAATTTCAGCAGACATTCATCTAATAACAGCCTCACTCCCGGGCCGCGGCGTTGGTTTTCACAGCGGACTAATTTGCTCTCCTGTGAGGATAACGCACATGGAAACGGGAAAACAACAATCCCCCCATCTCTGTGTGTGATCCCCCTGACGCAGCACACGTGAACACAGGTTGGCACACCGCAGCGCAGAGCTCTGTTTGATGCAAAGATCCACGCTCGTCTCTGGCAGAAAGGCATTAGCGTCGGAGTTGGAAAAAGAAAAAGGCTTCTGAGACCGATGTGAGAAGCACTGAGACAGATTGAGACGGACTGAGACCGAAAGGGACGGACTGACACAGGCTGAGACTGTCCTTCCTGACGGGTAGATCCCGCACTGGGCCATCGGTTTGTTTGGTGCACCGGGGAATCAGGCTCGTAAACACATAGACACCGACGCACGCAAACACACAGAGCCACACGCACACGCACACACACACACACACACAAACAAACACAGAAACAGTGGATGTGCTATTTATTATGCATCTTCTTTCATATCTGTCTTCCTTCTGAAAAGAAACATGATTTCAAGAGACCACCAGGCTTCAGCCTTTGGTTTACAACTCTCTCTCTCTCTCTCTCTGTCTCTCTCTCTGTCTCTCTGTCTCTCTGTCTCTCTGTCTCTCTCTCTCTGTCTCCCTTCCCCTCTGTCTCTCCCTCTCCCTCTCTCTCTCTCTCTCTCTCTCTCTCTCTCTCCGTCTCCGTCTCTGTCTCTGTCTCTCTGTCTCTGTCTCTGTCTCTCTCTCTCTCTCTCTCTTGCTCTCTCTTTCTTCGATCACAGTTAAATCTGATAGCTCTCCCCCGAGAGGGAGGTCCATAGAGTGATTGACTTGGTGATGAGCCGGCACTTCAGTCCTTCGTCTGCTCTTTAATAGTAAACACATTTTTTAACGATGAAAAAGCTGCCTCTTCTATCTAAAAATTATATGTAGCTGATATTGACTTTGATGGTTCAGTTACACTTGACGTTACAGTGTCATTGTATCAATGTTATTACACCTGTAATAAGAAATGGAACAGCTTGTTACTGCATCGTTTGGTCAAGATTCCTACACAAAAGGTCCAAAGGTCCAAAGTAACCTGCCCTAATCAATGGCTAAACTAAAATGCACTGTTAAGCACATGTATATAATACAGGTTAAACTAACTTAATGTAGACTGTATATAATACAGGTTAAACTGATTTAACATAGACTGTTTATAATACAGGTAAACTAACTTTGGCTATGTGTAGACAGGTGGCTACTAGTGCTGACTTTTTTACTACTTTGAGTTCTCCCTGAGACTTAGGGCGTATACACACACCAGAAAAGTCCTTTAGTTCGCTCTCTTTTGGCAAAATACCAGTCACCTCTACCTTTATATTTTCTCCCAACGTCCCTGCTTCTTCTCCACATGTAGAGAGGTTATTATACTGAGCATGTGCATAGCAGGTGCATTACTGTAGTGTCTTTTAAAAAAAAAAAAAAATCAGAGTGGGTTTATCTCGAATTTAATGTGCAGATTAAATTAGCACCCAAAATCCGTAGGTTAAATTTGACAGATCAATATTTCAGGGTTAAGGAGTCATTTTTTTTTCTCAAAACTAATGACTGGGATAGATTCAGCACCCCTAAAAAACCCTAGTTAGCCATCTCAAAAGGCACTTTTGGTAGATTTGTTTCATTATTTTTACCCAGGCCCTCTTGTTATCCCAACTTTGATTGGCTCTCAAGGCGATTCCCAGAGGATTTGGCCGTGGATAAATTGGAAGGTGTTACTAGACCCCTATAGGAACATATGGTAAAAAAAGCTATTGGTAAAAAAATATTTCAGGAAATGGCAAAATTATGATCTCACAATAAACAAGTCTTATTAACACCAATTATTGTTAATAAGCATTTAATAAGGGTCTTATTACCTATTAACTAAGGGTTATTACAAGGACCTTAACATAAAACGTTACCGGAAACATTCATTCGTTCTCTCGGAAGGACCAAAATATAAAAATAATAAACAGATTGCCAGATTTACTTTTGCGGAGGTTAAAATATACCTTAGAGACCCGCCCAAGTGGGAATGTGTAGGAAACATTGCATTAGCTTGGTGGTATCAGCCGCTTTTCTTTGTAATAAGTTAGATCCATATTGAAATATAATTTCTACTGGGCAAAAGTTAGACGGATTTCCCCTGAAGTTAGGGGGTAAAGTGGACATCTCATATTTTCTGGGCTGAAGTTAGGAGGTAAAGTGGACATCTCATATCTCCTGGGCTGAAGTTAGGGGGTAAAGGGGACATCTCATATCTCCTGGGCTGAAGTTAGGAGGTAAAGGGGACATCTCATATCTCCTGGGCTGAAGTTAGGGGGTAAAGTTAGCCATGTAACGGAGCATTACCTTGAAGAAGACTACTGGTTTCTCTTGGTTTGAATATTGTTGGCAACATTTGGTACGATGCAAGTACACAACTCAACAAAATATAGTGCAAAGGTCTAGTTGTTTTTCGATATTTGATTGTGGGACTCACATATTTTACCTTTGGCCCCAGGTCCGTAGCACACTGTGTCGTTACACACTGTACTATGTTTGATATTGCTTATCACACAGTTATTATTTGTGTAATCTCACTGCAACAGGACACGTAGACGTGCTACATTTTACACCTTGGTCTTGCATTATCTCTGACAGGAACATGTTGGTCCTTTGGATGTTGATTAAAAGAGGATTCCAGACGTCTCAAGGCTCGTACTCTTTGCGAAGATATTCATTTGTGTAGCCTCACTCTCTCACTCTCTCACTCTCTCACTCTCTCACTCTCATCCTCGCTGGTTGTGCAGGCGCAGGGTGAGCAACCGAAATATGGATCAATCGCTGTTTCAGAAGGAGCTTGAAATGTTGAACCTGCTATTAGTAATTCATAGCTACGTTTTAAAAAGTGTGCAGAACTCATATAGGTAAGATGGCTGAGAAGGGTGGGGCGGTTACATACATCTATATATTTATCATATATTCACACTTTTCTTAGAGCGCTCTCCTCCCTGATAACGTTTTCTATTTCCGGCAGCCAATGTTGGCAATTATAAAGACCAAACAGAGAAACGTCTGAGTCAAATGATGCTCGCATCAAACTTGTCAGCGGGAAGGGGGAAAGCTCCGTCGCCGACGTCTCCCAGGGACTAGATTTAGTCCTGGGTGGAACCCTGGACCAGCACAGTGTGAAGAGATGATGGATGTTGTACATGTCTGCTTGTGGATGAATCTGCATAAGTACTCCCATCCATCACAGCACGCCAACATCAGGCCCCACTCTCTGTAAATAACACACGCAGCACGCAGCCATCCAAGAACCACAGAATTAGCTGGGCTGTTGTGTCGGGGTTGGCGTGTGGTGTGCGTGGTTTGTGTTTGTGGTTTTGTGTGCGTGTGTGTGTGTGGTGTGTTGTGTGGTGTGTGTGTGTGTGTGTGTGACGCACACACACACACACCACACCACACACACACAGTGTGTGTGTGTGTGTGTGTGTGTGTGTGTGTGTGTGTGTGTGTGTGTGTGTGTGTGTGTGTGTGTGTGTGTGTGTGTGTGTGTAAAATTGTCCAATGCTGTCTGCATCTTCAAATTACAACTCAACGCCTCGGCAGACCTCGGCACTCACATCTTAAATGTCAGAGGGAGACCGTGGGGGAGAGCGAGAGGGAGAGCGAGACAGAGCCTCTGGGGGGTGGGAGAAACACACGGGGGGAGGGGGGGGGGGGGGGGATTATGGCTCCAACCCTGCATGTGTGTGTTAGTTTCAGAGTGCAAAGGATGCTGGGAGCTGACTCTCATTAGCGTCCCCGGCCTTGTTGACAGTAGCCTGAAGGAAGCAAGGACTCTTTTTTGCGTGTAAGAGGGTATTTGTGTGCGTGCATGTTGGATGTGTGTGTGTGTGTGTGTGTGTGTGTGTGTGTGTGTGTGTGTGTGTGTGTGTGTGTCTTGCTATGTG
>NC_082391.1:1951614-1964114 GCF_031168955.1 Gadus macrocephalus | reverse complement strand
TTGTGCAACAGTGCATCTGTGTGTGTACGTGTGTGTTTGCATTTGTGTATGCGTGTGCGTCCGTGAGTGTGTGTGTGTGTGTGTGTGTGTGCGTCCGTGAGTGTGTGTGTTTGTGTGTGTGTGTGTGTGTGTCCGTGAGTGTGTGTTTGTGTGTATGTGTGTGTGCATCTGTTTGTGGGTTTGTTTAGGTGAACACATTTCCAATAACCACTTGTGTGTTTACCCTTATCTACAAGGATTAGAAGCAGAATCTCATCAAATCTGCTGCTATAGCAAATGGAAAAGAGAGAGGACGCTTCTCTATCTCGTGGTAGGAATCCACAGACAAACAAACCATAAAAACAAATGAACCAATCAATAACGAAATTAGGGTACGTAAACACCAGGGCGTCCCTCCCCAGCCGTTATGTTCAGCCATTACATCAAACCCCTATCTCCCGGTGAACAACCCCCCCCCCTGCACACAGAGGACCTGCGCCGGCGGCCAGTCGTGGCCTGCCTTTACCACGCTTCACAGTCAACGGGGGTTAAATGAGCACCTGATGCGTGTGATCTCTGCTGCTGGTAACGGGAAGAGGGCAGCTGTTTTTGTTTTTTTTTACCTTGCACCAGGGAGACGATGAGGTAGGAGGGGGAGGAACAGAGTTCATAGGAGTTAGCATTGGGACGAATATCTGCTATGGATGTGGAAACAGGGACGTCCGGATCCTGTTGGTTTCCAATCGTACCATGATATCGCTGTTCTGAACCGTTGGCACTGCTGCTGGCTACAGCCCATCTCAATAACTCCAAGGAGAGGCCTGTGGGCCGCGCCATCGCTCATCTCGAGCAGCCCCTGATTGTAGGAGACGTTATGAATCCTATCAAGTGTTGCTTAATCAAACGGAGATTGTACATTATACCGTATTTTGGTTAGAATTTTCCAAGTACACAGAATAATCCAATTTAATCTAAATTAATATTATTAGGGATATGTAAAAAAAAATAATTGCTGCCTAGGTGGGTAAATAAAAGGCCCGTCTTATTTCCACTCCTAGCATGAATGCTATAATATTCCTCAACTGAACACACACAAACACACACTTACATAAGCCTATGTTGCGATGACATTTTAAGAGTATTGTTGATCAACACTCATGCACTCATGTCATGCTTGCAATGCGATTTGAAAATCCTTGCATAATCATATTTGAATGAAAAAAATCATATCTTAATAAAACATATTTGAAACACTGATCGCCACAACATAATCAATTTGCATTTGGTTGCATTTTTGTTGTGTTGGTGTGTTAGTCTGTGGGTGTGCGTTTGTTTGTTTTTTAAGCCTGAAATATATAAATAAGTTCATTTTCAATTAACCTTTCTTACTCATCTGCTGAAGTGTTTCTAATCCGACCGGGGCGGAGGAGCCTAACGCCGAGTGTCTCCACCAATTAAAACTCCTCTTATCAGCTGGATAATCTGAGATGATCATAAGCCTTCCACCTCTCACTGTGCTGGGATCAAGGCGTATGGGAACAAAGAACCTCCTACCGTCAGTATACACAGTGAATCGGAGCCAAAACAAACTCAAGATCCAGACGGATTTGTCTCATTTTCTTTTTTGTTCTAAATAAGCCTTTTCTAGGAAAATGAGATGAGAAGAGCTTAAAACCCTTTGGGCGATATGCTTGTGTTGGCTGATGGAATTAATGGAGACGTTTCGTTGCAGAGGCAAAACACAATTTGGTTTCAACTATGGTACGATATTTTTGGTACATCAGAATCTCACCTGCCTTAGAATAAAGGGGAGAGGTCAGACTCGGATATTTTAAAATATAAGAAAGAAATTCTCTGTATATGTATGTTGTCCAACCATTGTGTTTGGCAACATTAACCATCTTTCTGCCAAAAGATCACAGAAAAATGCTGGAAAAATGACATCAATGGTCAAACTTGGAATTAGTTTCACGGAAAAAGAGTTGATGAGGCAGGCAACACGTTTGATGCAGCACGCTCATATTCGCTTACATTCACAGTTTATATCAAGTTTTTTAAGTTCATCAAATGTCAATTACAATAAAAGTGTGATTGCTGCAAAGCTATCATGAATAGCTCATATGCACCATACGTGACATGGTTTTTGGGAAATGCAATGACCTTTCATTTCAGCCTTGAGTGTGGTTGCGGAGCCACACTAATGAATCACTTTTAGTTTGGACTTAAAAGTGACACAGTCGAGAGAAAAAAAGGCTGATTGTGCTGAGAATCGACTGCCCCTGTTAGCACTCACAAGGCAACTTCACTCAGAATCGGTGACAAGCAATGAAACATGAATAAAACATCTGCAGCAATTATCTGCACCAGCGATGTCAACAAAATGCCCCTTCATCGGCTCTTTGTAACATAAGAGGCAACGGCACAGCACTGGATGGTGTGTGTGTGTGTGTGCGTGTGTGTGGAGGATCGAGGTGAGCATAGAGAGGCTGGTAGTTGATGGGATCCTGATGATCTATTTCTTGCGCTAGAGTTTTATTTTAAATGAAAAGCGTCGAAGGATTAGGATAGCAACCTCCGTGTGGAAGTCGCTTTCATTTTGTCCACATCCCAGCATTCCGTCTTCTTTCTTCTCCTTCACTTTGGCCTCCCTCTCTCTCTCTCTCTCTCTCTCTCTCTCTCTCTCTCTCTCTCTCTCTCTCTCCCTCTACCTCCTCTCACTCTCTCCACCTCGCTCTCTTTCATCTATCCCCACACACGTTTTAAATTATCTCATTTTGCAGCCTGTTCCTTGCTTCTCTTTTTTCTTTACCCTCCAAACGACTGACAGATTGGGCAGTTGCCCCCCCCCCCCACCATCATCATCCTACATTTTCCTTATTCAGATAGGATTCCACCTATTCGTCTCCTTCCTTCCCTCTCAGACCCTCCCAGAGATACTAGAGATGGTGAAATCTCCCCCTCACAGCGTTTTGATATCATGTCCCTATCATATCAAGAAAATGGAAGAAGTCAAGTTAGTGTGCGAATGTACAAAATGGTTAGACTCTCAATACATCTATATATATATAGAGATAATTGATACATCTATATATATAGATAGATAATTGATACATCTATATATATATATATATATATATATATATATATTATATATACATACATATATATATATATGTGTGTAGATATATATATATATATATATATATATATATATATATATATATATATATATATATATGTATAGATATATATATATATATATATATATATATGTATATATATATACATATATATATATATATATATATATGTATAGATATATATATATACATATCTATGTATAGATATAGATCTATAAATACATAGATCCATATCAATATCTATATCTATTTATATTTTAGATATAGATACGGATCTAGATATTTATGGATCTATATATAGATCTATATATTGTTTTAAATGTTCTGCTCATCATCAAGCTAAGAAAGGCGATCTATGCATACATTCCGTTCTACATATATATCTGTAGTATGTGCAGAGAGAGATATATGAAATGGGTACACTCTCGATTGCCCTTCTGCTCCCATTTGCCAGACAACCCATTTTTGTTTTCCCTTTTCTTCCCCTTCATCTTCCTCTTCTCCTGCTTCCATCATCCCTTGCTTTTTCTTCATCCTGTAATCGTTTGAATGTGTCTGCTGCATATGTATTACGGCGGAATTAGCATCACAAACAAGTGCTTCCTGCGCTCTGCTCCACGAAGCCTGAGAAGGGTGTGCAGGAGGGCTGGGGAGATAAAGTAGATTACGCCCCACGTCTCCTCTGAGGCACATTCCAAGCAGGCTTTCTAAGGTTCCTCCTGGTTTTGAGCAATGCTGGGGGCTTAGGGAGATGCTTCCATCTCTCTCTCTCTCTCTCTCTCTCTCTCTCTCTCTCTCTCTCTCTCTCTCTCTCTCTCTCTCTCTCTCTCTCTCTCTCTCTCTCTCTCTCTCTCTCTCTCTCTCTCTCTCTCTCTCTCTCTCTCTCTCTCTCTCTCTCTCTCTCTCTCTCTCTCTCTCTCCCCCTCTCTCTCCCTCTCTCTCTCTCTTTTGCTTCCTCTCACCCTGTTTCCTCTGTGCTACGGGATGGCTGTGACTTAAAAATAGGATTGTCTTTGGCTGGTGTTTTCCTATTAATGGCATTCCGTTTGGGGATCTATGTGTGTGTCTCGCTCTATTTCTCTCTCTCTCTCTCTCTCTCTCTCTCTCTCTCTCTCTCTCTCTCTCTCTCTCTCCCTCTCTTCCTCTTCCCTCTATTTTTCTCTCTTTCTCCATCTCTCTCTGTCCCTCTCCTCCCCTCCCTCTCTCTCTCCCTCTCTTCCCCTCCCTCTCTTTTTCTCTCTTTCTCCATCTCACTCCCTCCCTCTCTCTGTCCCTCTCCTCCCCTCCCTCTATCTCTCTCCCTCTCTCTTCACTGAGCCCCAGCCCTTCATCTGCTCCCTCCCTTCCATCTATTTGCTCGTCTTCCAGCGCTGCTCCACTTATCGAGCGTATTCTGTCTTAACTGACGTTTCCACCGAGGCAGGGCGCCCGCTGGGCTCCGGGGGGGACGCAGATTGTTAGGATAAATAGTGTCGTTTGTATTTAGAGCAGCATCGTCAAAATGATCTTTGAGGTGAACCTCTTCCTTTCACCCTCTTTCTTTCCCCTTCACAGTCCACATTATCTTGTTCATTTATTATTGATTCACTCATTTAGATTTATATGACTTCTTTATAGGATAGGAGGCAAAATGGAGCTTCCGGCAGGAGAGCAAAATGGAGCGATCCAATTGACTTCATTCATTCAGGCAGCCCATGATTGTCTCCAAAGCGCTTCACGTTCACATCGCATCCAGCGGTCAGACATAAGCCGTGATGAGTACGAGAAGGAGAGGTGACCACAGAGAAAGACGTATAAATTCACAAATGTTCAAGGACCTCTTCTCTTATAGCACACAATTTGACAAACAACGTGGCACACAATGTGATGGTTGCGTTTCTGTTTACGGGGCGACTTTACGATGACAGCTCACAGAGTTCTCCAAACCAGACTCTGGTCCTTCGCTTTACCTTGAATGCTTCACGCAGGGATTCTGCGTGGACCTCCCCCCCCCCCCCCCCCCATCCACGTCTTTTTCTCTGGGTCTGTTGAGGACTACAGAGGAGGGGGGGGAGGGCATGCCACGCTGATCCAGGCTAAATGCTCCTGACAGCCCTCTCAGACGCCCCAGGACGCACTGGGTCAATGAGGACCGCCCCCTATAGTCATCCACACATAATAAGCAACAGAATCAAAGAAGTACACACACATGAGCACACTTCGAGCGCCCTGTCTGGCCTGGGGCATGTCCCCTGCCATGGAAGACTCACCTCCATGTCTTCTTGTCTAATCAATGCGCCCCGGGCAAATGTTCAGCCTTCACTCCCCCCCCGCCATCAGACTTACCCCCGTCGTCACCACTCACCTCCTCAAACCCCCCCTCTGACTAGCACTGTTACGCCAACCCCAACATACCCATCTTATAGACCCCCTTATAGACCCATCTTATAGACCCCCTTATAGACCCATCTTATAGAATCGACTTTGGTGGCGTTGACGTAATATGTTGTGATTTATTTTCCAGGTTACGGTGGTCAAGTACATCGTCAAACTTTTCCGCGTTCAGAATTGTGACAAGCTACCAAGATAACGTTTAAACCAAGATAAGGTTTGGATTAGGAATACAAGAAAATAACTGTTTAAAGCCTCCCGTGATGTGACTTACTTATGCATGTCCTGCAATTGAACCTGAAGTAATTATGTTGCTGATGGCTGTTTTACATCGCTACAAATGTGGTGGTGGGATTTATTGACAATGTCGTTGTATTTCATATTATTTTATACCAAATACACTACAATACAACAGATCTTCGGTCCCTGAAACCTCACGTCCTCTTTAAATATAGTTTGATTGGAAATCAAACAGTGGTTACATTCTAAAACAGTATACACTGTTTCTACCTACTTTCACTGTTTGCTAGCAAACTTTTGGCTTGCATTACTTCCTTTCAGAGGCTTTGGCGTGCTAAATGTTTGAGCTAATGTTTAGCTCATGCTATAATATGAAACTAGATAACCAAACGTATCTAATTCTAACAGATGTGTCATGAATCCAAGCCTAAACGGCTTAATTGCTTATTGTTACCTGTCCGCTAACCGTCTATTGTGGTCAATGTTTCTTTGTGTTGTCTTTATACAACATATAACAACAATTCTCTACCGTCCCTTGAGGCCATCGAGATGTCCGACTCGGATTTGTCTGAGTCGAGTCTGTTTTCTTTTACTTCACATTTTATCAACCTAGACAACATCTAGTACTTATTAACTGTTAATAAGTGTGTATATCAAAGGACGTATTAACCTTAATAAGCATTGTTCCATAGAGCATATTTTACTGCTAATAAATGAATAATAAAGCTGTTTTTACCTTCATAAAGCAACAAAAAATGCTTTGCAAAGGAATAACAATAACATAACAGGTACGTTTGTCAGCCTCAATAATAGGGTTAGTAATGCGTTCATTAACAACTATATGAAACTCATATGACCATCAATATTATTAAGCAATCAATAAATAGTTAACAAGTGCTCATAAGAGTATTATAATCTCACAATAAAGCGGTTTATTACGTTATTATTAACACAGATAGTCTTATCGGCACAAATTAATGTTAATAAGCATATAATAAGGGTCTTATTACCTTTCAACTCCGGCTTATACAAGGGCCTTATTACCGCCCCGATCTAACTCAGGCTGTCTTGGGACTTATGGTAAATGCACATTCCAGGAAGCATAGCAGCTGTCTGCTTTCAATTAATAGTACAATTAGGGTCAACACAGGAATAGATTACAAGCCTTGACCTTGTGACTCTGGAAAACATATGAATCTACCAAAAGGACAGTTATTACCAAACTTGTGAAATGGATACAACAATCTCTTGACTTCTAAGTTCTGCACTGTCACTGGATTCCCTTTGTAGGCTGCAGAGAGAGCATTTGTTAGTCAATAGGCTGCAATTACTCTATGCTGGCTTTATTTGCCTGTCACATTGAACAAACAAATAGTCATCGTTCCAAACAGCACATGCAGACGGCAAGGAAAGCAGCAGCTGACCTGCATGAGATAATTGCCTCATTGTTAGTTTCACGCATCAGAGAACCCGATGAGAGAAAGGAAATGCAAAACTTTACTGGGTAAATTGTCATGTGATTGGGAGTTGAATTGGCTGGTAAATTTAAAATAGGATTAAATCCATTTCAAATGAACCTCTTAAAACGGCTGTTTAATTAATAATCACAATAACAATGGTGGGGATGTACATTCAACTACATGACATGGCATACATGGGGATGTCAGAAAGGATTTTCTCAAAGTTGGTGCATCCAGCAGTGTGTTTCTTGTTTCAGAGTCTCACAGGGCACACATTGAAGTTAAGTAAGGACGTGTTGCGAGACTCAATCCGAAGCCTCATCGTATCCAACTCGCTTCAGACTCTTGGATATTTTGCCAACATGCGTGCCCATCTTTTCCATTTTTTTATTCTGAAGGCTTTCCTTTTTTTTCCTTTGGGCACCCGGCGCGATGCTCCTTGATGAATACGAGAACATCTCGGAGAACATCTCCGAGCGTTCCAGCGGCACCAGGAGCAGGTGTCTGCTGAGAGAGCCAAGAGTCCCCGAGTCTCACAGAGAGACGCTTCCAACCATTTCATCGCGTATCAAAGGAATCACAGCAGCTGTTTGATTTCGTCAACAAGGGCATGCTCGGGCTTTGAGGCTACCGCAGCTGCTCGCGGTTTGTGAGTGTCGTTCAAGCGTCTCCAGAGCTTCTGACTTGGACAAACACCATTTTCCTTTTAATAACTGCTCAAATATGTTTATTATTACAATATTTACAGGGCAACCCAGATCTGGTTCAGATCCCGTGCCCAGCCACCAGGTACAATTCCAGCTTGCCATGAAGTTTGTTTTAGATTTTGTCAAACAGAACATATGGGCTTTTAACCAATGGGATGCCTCTGAAAAGTCTAACGTCTTGAGTTCTCATCTGTGCATAGAAAACTAGGGACCAGAAAAGCTCTGCGTTTTAGGACTCAGCGCTCAACAGATGCATTGTGTTCAAGTAAGCTCAGGCTAAGTCCACTTCTACCCTCTCTGACTTCAGTTCAAGTCAAGAACAATAACTGCCATGTTTGATGAACTCAAGAATACTGTTATGAGACCAGCGTCATCTGATTATATCGTTTTTAATGTTAATTATATGCGCCTCATGATGCATGAACTAACTTTTGAATGCAACCATATTTTACAGCAACATGATTTTGAGGATGCTCACAACACTTTATCGACAATCTACAAGGTGTTTATATTGACAGGAAAAGTAAGTAAGTACTATGGGATGGCGACGGGTTCGTCTGTAGTACAATACAAATCCTATTCTTAAGCTCTAGTCCCCCTGATTATGCAACCCTGTCTTTGCCCGTCTTGCCCATACACTCCCAACCCCACAGTCTCGCCAGGGCCTCGAGTCCAAATGAAATCGTCCATAAAGCAAGCAATGTTTCGCACACAATAAAAATGGACAAGGTCACGCGGCGGTTGGAATCCTATCGGCTCCTTTCAGGGCCATGATGCTCAGTCCTCGGAGTGTGTGCTCATACTTCACGCCTAGTGTGTGACAGAGAGACACACACACCCCCCCCCGGCACGGGGGATCATGCCATGAAGCACGTGGGCTGGGGGCTTTTCTCTGGCACAGTCCTAACAGCCGCTGGGTTTATTTCAGGAGCCACCACCACTTTTGTTGGCCGTTCCACTCTGCACCCCACTGGGAACCAAAGCACAGGGTGGCGCTGAAGGGAGAAATTGTGCGTCTTCTGGTTTCCCATGAA
This sequence comes from Gadus macrocephalus, assembly GCF_031168955.1. Taxonomy (NCBI): domain Eukaryota; kingdom Metazoa; phylum Chordata; class Actinopteri; order Gadiformes; family Gadidae; genus Gadus; species Gadus macrocephalus. Next base: position 1,955,184 of record NC_082391.1, on the reverse strand, counting down.
GAGGTGTGCACATGTGTAAGTGCTTTCCCATCTCCAAGGGTGTTGTTCGTTGACCTCTGCAAAGGGTGTCACGGTGATTAAGATGTGATGGTGGCGACCAAACAGTTATCTTCTGCCTCTGCTCAGCAATGTCTTGTAACCGAAAGGTTGCTAGTTCGATCCCCAGCTCCTCCTAGCTGAGTGTTGATGTCTCCCTGAGCAAGACACTTAACCCTAACTGCTCCTGACGAGCTGGCTGTCGCCTTGCATGGTTGACTCTGCTGTCGGTGTGTCAATGTGTGTATTAACATATGTAAGTCGTTTATGCCCTAACTGTCATTGAACAGTTTCGCTCTGGTTTGCATGTTAATTGATCAAAGTAGAGTCCCAAGCGATCTGCATCCTCTTGTACCAGGAAGTTCTTGGCTCAGGAGGAGAAGCTTCAGCTGTATCCCTGCTGGCTCACATCGAGCGGGGCGAACCTTCTGTGTCTTAATGTGGCCGGTTTCAGGTTTCCACCGTTGGTGATGTTCCCACTAACTTCCCTTTAATATCAGATGTGCATAAGAAACAAGTGGATATTCGGTACACTGATATTTTAACACACAGCATAAAAAAGTAGCAAATGTAGTACGAATATAAAATTGTAAAAAAAAGTGCAAAAGTTGATGGTGGTATATGCAATAAAATACAGGGTATGTGTTATTGTTCAGTACCCTGTTGGCTGATGTACTGTTGGCTGTACAATGCATTATTGTGTTACACATTATTGTGTTACACATTAACCATGCCGTGGCAATCCAATTGACACAATGATAACCAGTGGAGCTTGGGTTTAATATGAAAGAAGGAAGCTATGGGCCTTTTGTTTGAGGTTATAATGGAAAGGCAGGTTGCACGGCAGTAATCGCCATGGCTTGTGTGTGCTACATGTGAGTGCGATAGCAATTACTGGATTAGTGTTTCTATGGTCTGAGTACAGAGACATGTTTGAAAGGCATCCAATGCCCATGAAAACACACAAACACACACAGTCTTTCATTGTTTTCAGGTCCCTTATTCACTAATGCACTCTTTTCTGCAAACCATACACGTTTTCCCTCACATCCTTATGTTCAGTTGATCCAGATGTGCGCACACATGCCGTTTTAAGACAAATAATGATGACTAGATTGTGTGTGTGTGTGTGTGTGTGTGTGTGTGTGTGTGTGTGTGTGTGTGTGTGTGTGTGTGTGTGTGTGTGTGCGTGTGTGTGTGTGTGTGTGTGTGTGTGTGTGTGTGTGTGTGTGTGTGTGTACATGCATGTGTATGCCTTTTATGATTCCTGGGGGTTGGTTGCCTGCGATCCCAGTAAAACGGACACCATATTAGATTTTCTCCTGCTGCGTTTGGTCACATTGTGGATTCCAGAAGGCTTTAAAAAACATCACATTATCTGTTCCAGTAACACGCTACATTCCAAGTTTTAGTCAACCTAGATTGGTGTAAACAGCTCCTATCGCTGGAAGAAAAGTGTGTGTGTGTGTGTGTGCGTGTGTGCGTGCGTGCGTGCATGCGTGCGTGCGTGCGTGCGTGCGTGCGTGCGTGCGTGCGTGCGTGCGTGCGTGCGTGCGTGCGTGCGTGCGTGCGTGTGTGTGTTGGGAACATGTGTGCGTGCGTGTTTGTATCTTAGTTACGATTGGAAAATACATCCTGGGCGATGTCCGACACTTCACTGGATGCCCAGAAGATGTTGAAATGTATTTTCCTGCAGAGCGGTGTGAGTCCACGTTCCTTTACGTATGGAGCCGAGGTATTCACTCTCTGTCTGCCTGGCTCCAAAGGGTTAACACGTCTTTAAGCTTCGTGCAGAACTGCTGGAAACTTTGGGGGTGAGAGAGAGAGAGAGAGCGAGAGAGAAGGATTAAAAGTATGAAAGAGAAGACAGAAAAATGGGTCACAGCTGTTCTCCATCTTTCCTCGCCCCCCCCTCCCAAATCTCCCCCCGCATCCTCGTCTCCACTTTCACACCACCAGCCTACCCCACTGGACACACACATACGCACAACTGCACGTACAGACACACACACACACGCACACACGCACGTACAAAAACACATTCCACAAGGATATATTCTGCTGACCCCCCCACCACAAACCTCCTCCCCTTCCTTAACCTCATGTTTCACATGTTTATTTTTTGGGCTGGAATGGAGAGGGATAGACAGAGTGGGAGAGAGGGAGAGACAGAATCAGAGCGAGGGAGTGAAAGGGAGAAGGCGAGAGAGAGGGAGAGACAGAGAGAGGAAGAAAGAGAGAGAGACATATACAGATGAGAGCGAGGGAAAGACAGAGAGCGCGAGAGAGAGAGAGAGAGAGAGAGAGAGAGAGAGAGAGAGAGAGAGAGAGAGAGAGAGAGAGAGACAGAAATGATCCTTTCTGCATGCCAGAGTCCACGTGACTCATAATCGTGAGGAAAGTGTTTGTTGAGTTTGGTGGCTGAAATGTTTATTCTGAAAATATAGTCAGAACTCAGGTATAAACATTGCTAAATTTTAGCCAGCGTATTGAAACCCTTTGAGACTGAAGACCGCTTCGTCTTGTTATTTGGTTACCTTGAATTAGTTCAGCATCGTTTCACTCTCTGCACGGCAACGTCATAGATGTCTGTTTGTTTTCTTCTGACATGTGCTGTGCGGTGCTTCGAGACTGTCAATCTAGACTCATACACTGCCGACAGAACGTTAGTTGAAACTGTTTGCAAAGGCTGCAATTATGCAGTTCTTTCTATGCGCAACTGTCAAGATTGTCAAGCATTGAAGTTCAAAAATATAGTTATTATTGATATCTCCTTTGCTTTCTACAAACAAATACAGTTCATTTGCTCAACCAATTTTTTACTAGTCCGCATTCCTTTCGACACACTTTAACACACACACACACACACACACACACACACACACACACACACACACACACACACACACACACACACACACACACACACACACACACGCGCACACACACACACATACATAGAAAAGTTGTAGAAAAGTTGAATACATCCAGATGCATGCCACAGATGATTTTGTGCACATAAGTGATCAATATATGTACAATAAATACCTGTTGATGATGCAGAATGATGCCCTAAGTGTAAATATAAATGCATGCAGAAAATGCTACGCGTTGTAATAGTAATAAAATCAGAACCCTTCCATTGATATCCGATCGAAGAATGTGTGTAACCCCTATGTGTACGTTCAATATGATCGCGCTCAATAAATGATTATCATTCGTCTGATCTCACTTGCACTGGAAGCATGAGATTGGAGAAATAGAGCAAAGCATTTGAGAATAAAAGTTATGCCAAAACTCTTTAGCTATGAAGTGAAGTTAAGACGGTTCATAATTAATACTGCAATAAAAACAAAAGGGCAGTTGAATTTGTCGTACTAAATTACATTATTATTGTAGCTCATAAAATGTTATTGGCTTATACAACTTCTAAATTCCAGTAAAATTCTGAGAAATTCCCAAATGTCAACTACTAACTACTACCAAAACTACTTAAAGAAAACGGCAGTATTTCTTATATATATATATATACAT
>NC_082391.1:1926614-1941614 GCF_031168955.1 Gadus macrocephalus | reverse complement strand
GTTTGCCATTGATTCTCATTTCCCCCAGAATGCATTGCACAACGTCACGTTGGGGAGACACGGACCAAAGCCGCATTGAGGCCCTTGAGAGTAGAGACTAGTAAGAGAGTGTTCAGCTGATACATAAATACATAGATATTATCTATAGTTAGTATATGCTAGACGTGAACCTCCTAAAATGGCGCAATTTGATTGGTTCGCTATCTCGGGATATTGGGCAATATCCCATGATTGACATCTCAAACTCAATATTGTTTTCATCGCAAAATGTCCGCTAATAATTGGGTTTGACGATGCGCCGGGTTGGACGATGTGCTTTGTGTATGTGTTCAATGTACATCTGTCTGGTCGTATTTGCGGCAGATTGATGGTTAAATTATGTCACACCATCGGTTATACTTGCAGGCACTCATTTGCAAGTGCACTGATAGCGTGTCCGATAGGCTAAGTTAGCCCATAGCTAGCATTATGCCTTCTATTTCTAGATCTTCTCACTAAGTTTAACGGTGAGAAGATCTCAAGATCCAGAAATACTTCACCAAGTATTTCTGTATCTTCTTTGTCAATATTTTTTAGGCTTTATCAAAATCTTCTCTGGAAGGAAAACTGTAAATTCACAATTTTACATAATCGCTGTCACTAGATATAAAGAAAACGTTGACTTTCACTCTTTGCTATTCACTGACAGTAAAAATAAATAATAGGGTAGTTGTTGTATGCACTGCTGTTCATTGACTAGCTCCAGCGCTCGTTGCTGCGTTGCTAAATAACAGCAACTCTCCACTCATTCTCCTCTGACCATGCATTTAATTGGCTTTGACCGCCATCAGTTCTCGGCAATTCCTCATTCGCCCTCTCACGTCTGACAGGTTCGAAATTATACTGCTATGGGCCATCATACGTGTTATTTGTGGTTCTTGCCACCTCCTAGACGCCATAGTTCCAGTACTAGGCTGAGGCTACCTTCCACCACGTCTCCCCAACGTGACGTCATCGCCGAATGGCGTTAGAAAACATCCGTTACTGACAAAAACGACAAAAACTGGACTTTAACACTATTTTGGAGACATTTTATAAATTATACACATATTTTGAGTGCTTTATGTACCCATTAATCAAAACTTCCAGTTAACCTGCACGTAGGCCTTTAACCTTCTAAACAAATTAAACTAAATACGTCTGAAGGTTCAATATTCATCTACAGTAAAATATTCGACGGAGGTTTTGAATTAAACTCATTTCGGGATTTCATTTCATACTCTCAGAAGCTTTGATATCTTGAAAATCATTAATCATCATTGTCTGGTTTAAAAAAAATCATTAATTTCATGTCTGGATTGCTTTTTACGCGTGTTCTTGCTATATGCTTTAACATAAGTAGATCATCTTTGAAAGAGTTTTCATCTTTACAGTTTAGTAGGTGTCTAACGTTGTGCGACCTCAACATTCACACTCATACACTTCCACACACATGCAAGCGCTCATGCACACATACACCTCTACAGGCAGACACTTCTACACACATACTCACGATCGCACACATTCACTTACACCCACACACCCACAAGCAGTCACACACACACATACAAGCACTCACACACATAGGACACTTACACAAATACACTCACACACATATACAAGCACACACACACACACACACACACACACTAACAAAAGTACTCACAGACTCGCCTGGTCTGTTTCACAGAACACTCTCTTTCTCACACACACACACACACACCCATGCGTTGGACCTTGGCCAAGGTGAAACTGAAGCAGCACATCGTGTCTCAACACATCTCAAACTGCTCCCCTTCTCCTCACCCAACCACTAACTAGCCAGTGGTGCCCACTCTCGCACGAAACACAACAGGCGCCCCAACACAGCGCTCGCCTGTACCTGCCACTCCTGAAGCTCACTATCTCCGCGTCGGCCTTTGGCCCTGAGCCTTTTCCATGGATCTCTTTTTTCAAAATCCCCATAGTTCTAAAACAGATGTGTCTCCAAGAGGACGCTGACACGCTGGGGGTGAGGACCAAGCAGCGACATCATGTGAATGAAAACAAAATGGAGAACGGACGGATACCATTATTATTGAGGCAGCTTCCCCCCTCCCCCCTCTGGAAGACCAGAGGGGGGAGGGGGGAGAGGGGGGAGCTGAAGGCGGCGAAAGGGAGAAGGGTCCAGCTGCAGGCTTGGGCGTTTCCGTCATGACACAAGAACGCCCATTAGGCGTTCCTGGTAGCTTTTCATCGACCAATCACGAGGTGTTTCGAAAGGCATACTGGGTTTCGCAAGGCATACTGCGAAGCACAGTCGCAATGCATACTATGCTTTCCTTCCTTAATGGCAATTTTACCTCTCTCGTTAGATTTAGCAATCATGGAGCCCCCACTTGGCTAACGTTAGTTCTATGCTACCCGTACTTGAAACTGCTGTTTGAGAAAATCTAACTAGCGAATGTTCCGGAAGTTGACAGCCGTGCGAAGAAGAAGGGGTTCGGTGATGACGGTGAAAGTTAGACAGGTTTATAGCAGAGTTTCCGTTGTCGATTATTACCGGTCATTGACCGGAAAAAAATCCGGCCGACAATTCAACCGACAATTCTAAATGTCCCCGGTCAGAATGACCAGTGGCGACTGGTCATTAGGGGCAAGTCGCTACTCTCACAAGAAAAACATAAAAGAAAAAGAAAATTAAAAAAAATATATATATAAAAAATAGAATATATATATTTTTATGTAAAAAAAATTATCTCCCCAGTTCGTCTGGAGGGGCAAGAGGGGCTCTAGCCCCACCAGCCCAATGCAATGTGTATTGGACTGGAAACATTGAAATGCGCATGCTCAGAGTGTTTCTCTGTTGAAATGGACGGAGATTATTTTTCTTCCTGGTGGGGCTAGCCGCTAGCCAAATATGTCCATGGTGTGGACTTGGGGCCGTTAAATATCCCAGGATGCATTTCGCATTTCGCTTTTCGCATTCCTGTTTTAAATATCAGCTATAAAATAGGCTATATAGGAACATTTTAAAAGTAAAACAAAGATGGAGGCCTATTCACAATAGTATGCAAATAATAGTATTTGCATACTATTATTTTAAAATGAAAGAGGGGTTTTGTTTTACATAATTTGTTTATTGTATAAGTCGCTGATGGAGGAAACCCATCGCAACGGAAATCCCGGTCGGATCCATCTGATTGGTGTGTGTGTGTGTGTGTGTGTGTGTGTGTGTGTGTGTGTGTGTGTGTGTGTGTGTGTGTGTGTGTGTGTGTGTGTGTGTGTGTGTGTGTGTGTGTGTGTGTGTGTGTGTGTGTGTGTGTGCGTGCGTGTGTGCGTGTGTGTTTCTATTATATTCTATACAGTGTTACCCTTTACGTTTCATTTGATAAAAACGACAGTGTTACCCCTTATGTTTTTTTTCCATGATGACTGCTGAAAAAAAACAGTAATACCCCTTATGTTTTTTTTCATGACGACCGATAAAAAACGACAGTATTACCTCTTATGTTTTTTTTCATGACGGCCGATAAAAAACGACAGTGATACCCCTTATGTTTTTTTTCATGACGACCAATAAAAAACGACAGTGTTACCCCTTATGTTTCATTTGATAAAAACGACAATGTTACCCCTCATGTTTCATTTGATTAAAACGACAGTGTTACCCCTTGTGTTTTTTTTCATGACGTCCAAAGAAAAAAAACAGTGTTACCCCCTATGTTTTATTTGATCAATATCGACAGGTTTACCCCTTATGTTTATTTCATGACGGCCGAAAAGAAACAACAGAGTTACCCCTTATGTTTTTTTTCTTGACGACCAATAAAAAACGACAGTGATACCCCTTATGTTTTTTTTCATGACGACCAATAAAAAACGAGTGTTACCCCTTGTGGTTTTTTTCATGACGACCAAAGAAAAATGACAGTGTCACCCCTCATGTTTCATTTGATAAAAACGACAGTGTTACCCCTTATGTTTTTTTCATGACGACCGATATAAAACGACAGTGTTACCCCTTATGTTTCATTTGATAAAAACGACAATGTTACCCCTCATGTTTCATTTGATTAAAACGACAGTGTTTTGTGTTTTTTTTCATGACGTCCAAAGAAAAACAACAGTGTTACCCCCTATGTTTTATTTTATCAATATCGACAGGTTTACCCCTTATGTTTATTTCATGACGGCCGAAAAGAAACAACAGAGTTACCCCTTATGTTTTTTTTCTTGACGACCAATAAAAAACGACAGTGTTACCCCATGTGGCTTTTTTCATGACGACCAAAGATAAACGACAGTGTTACCCATTATGTTTTTTTTCATGACGACCAATAAAAAACGACAGTGTTACCCCTTAAGTTTTTTTTCATGACGACCAATAAAGAACGACAGTGTTACCCCTTATGTTTTTTTTCATGACGGCCAATAAAAAACAACAGTGTTACCCCTTATGTTATTTTTCATGACGACCAAAAAAAAACGAAAGTGTTACCCCTTATGTTTTTTTCATGACGACCAAAAAAAAACGACAGTGTTACCCCTTATGTTTTTTTTCTTGACGACCAATAAAAAACAACAGTGTTACCCCACATGTTTTTTTTCATGACGACCAATAAAAAACGACAGTGTTACCCCTTGTGTTTTTTTTTCATGACGACCAAAGAAAAATGACAGTGTCACCCCTCATGTTTCATTTGAAAAAAACGACAGTGTTACCCCTTATGTTTTTCTCATGACGACCGATAAAAAACGACAGTGTTACCCCTTATGTTTCATTTGATAAAAACGACAGGTTTACCCCTTATGTTTATTTCATGACGGCCGAAAAGAAACAACAGTTACCCCTTATGTTTTTTTTCTTGACGACCAATAAAAAACGACAGTGTTACCCCTTATGTTTTTTTTCATGACGACCAATAAAAAACGACAGTGTTACCCCTTGTGGCTTTTTTCATGACGACCAAAGAAAAACGACAGTGTTACCCCTTATGTTTTTTTTCATGACGACCAATAAAAAACGACAGTGTTACCCCTTGTGGCTTTTTTCATGACGACCAAAGAAAAACGACAGTGTTACCCCTTATGTTTTTTTTCATGACGACCAATAAAAAACGACAGTGTTACCCCTTATGTTTTTTTTCATGACGACCAATAAAAAACGACAGTGTTACTTTTTTTCATGACGACCAATAAAAAGCGACAGTGTTACCCCTTATGTTTTTTTTCATGACGACCAATAAAAAACGACAGGGTTATCCCTTATGTTTTTTTCATGACGACCAATAAAAAACAACAGTGTTACCCCTTATGTTTTTTTTCATGACGACCCATAAAAAACGACAGTGTTACCCCTTATGTTTTTTTTTATGACGACCAATAAAAAACGAGAGTGATACCCCTTGTGGTTTTTTCATGACGACCAAAGAAAAACAACAGTGTTACCCCCTATGTTTTATTTGATAGATATCGACAATGTTACCCCTTATGTTTATTTCATTACGGCCGATAAAAAACGACAGTTACCCCTCATGTTTTTTCCATGTTGACCAATAAAAAAAATGACAGTGGTACCCCGGTCGACGTTTTTGCGGGGATTCGAACCTGAGCTGTTTGGAGTATTAACCTCCGAACTTATCAATGCACCATCAAAACACAGAATAGAGTCAACACAATGGTGATACTTGACTTTATAATTCGCATGAAATAGAGATATGAGTCTTCCAACAGAGGACATCAACCGGACTTGAACCCCGGTCTCCAGGGGGTGAGCTCACAGCTCTCTCCACATCCCACTGAGATTTATAATTTAAATATGTCTGTGGTTATATATGACTCTATTTTTATTGACGACCAATAAAAAACAACAGCGTTACCCCTTATGTTTTTTTTCATGACGACCGATAAAAAACGACAGTGTTACCCCTTATGTTTTTTTTCATGACGACCAATAAAAAACAACAGTGTTACCCCTTATGTTTTTTTTCATGACGACCGATAAAAAACGACAGTGTTACCCCTTATGTTTTTTTTCATGACGACCAATAAAAAACAACAGTGTTACCCCTTATGTTTTTTTTCATGACGACCAATAAAAAACAACAGTGTTACCCCTTATGGTTTTTTTTATGACGACCAATAAAAAACGAGTGATACCCCTTGTGGTTTTTTCATGACGACCAAAGAAAAACAACAGTGTTACCCCCTATGTTTTATTTGATAGATATCGACAATGTTACCCCTCATGTTTTTTCCATGTTGACCAATAAAAAATGACAGTGGTACCCCGGTCGACGTTTTTGCGGGGATTTGAACCTGAGCTGTTTGGAGTATTAACCTCCGAACTTATCAATGCACCATGAAAACACAGAATAGAGTCAACACAATGGTTATACTAGTCTTCATAATTCGCATGAAATAGAGATAAGAGTCTACCAACAGTGGACATCAACCGGACTTGAACCCCGGTCTCCAGGGGGTTAGCTCACAGCTCTCTCCACATCCCACTGAGATTTATAATTTAAATATGTCTGTGGTTATATATAACTCTATTTTTATTGACGACCAATAAAAAACAACAGTGTTACCCCTTATGTTTTTTTTCATGACGACCAATAAATAACGACAGTGTTACCCCTTATGTTTTTTTCACGACGACCGATAAAAAAACAAGTGTTACGCCTTATGTTTTTTTTTCATGACGACCAATAAAAAAAGACAGTGTTACCCCTTATGTTGTTTTTTTCTGACGACCAATAAAAAACGACAGTGTTACCCCTTATGTTTTTTTTCATGACGACCAATAAAAAACGACTGTTACCCCTTATGTATTTTTTTCATGACGACCAATAAATTACGACAGTGTTACCACTTATGTTTTTTTTCGTGACGACCGATAAAAAACGACAGTGTTACCCCTTATGTTTTTTTTCACGACGACCGATAAAAAAACAAGTGTTACGCCTTATGTTTTTTTTTCATGACGACCAATAAAAAAAGACAGTGTTACCCCTTATGTTGTTTTTTTCTGACGACCAATAAAAAACGACAGTGTTACCCCTTATGTTTTTTTTCATGTCGATCAATAAAAAACGACAGTGTTACCCCTTATGTTTTTTTTCATGACGACCAATAAAAAACGACAGTGTTACCCCTTATGTTTTTTTTCACGACGACCGATAAAAAAACAAGTGTTACGCCTTATGTTTTTTTTTCATGACGACCAATAAAAAAAGACAGTGTTACCCCTTATGTTTTTTTTCATGACGATCAATAAAAAACGACAGTGTTACCCCTTATGTTTTTTTTCATGACGACCAATAAAAAACGACTGTTACCCCTTATGTTTTTTTTTCATGACGACCAATAAATAACGACAGTGTTACCCCTTATGTTTTTTTCATGACGACCAATAAAAAACAACAGTGTTACCCCTTATGTTTTTTTTCATGACGACCAATAAAAAACGACAGTGTTACCCCTTATGTTTTTTTTCATGACGATCAATAAAAAACGACAGTGTTACCCCTTATGTTGTTTTTTCATGATGACCAATAAATAACGACAGTGTTACCCCTTATGTTTTTTTTCATGACGACCAATAAAAAACGACAGTGTTACCCCTGTCGACAGTGTTACCCCTTATGTTTTTTTTTATGACGACCAAGATATAGATATCGACAATGTTACCCCTCATTTTTTTCATGTTGACCAATAAAAAATGACAGTGGTACCCCGGTCGACATTTTTGCGGGGATTTGAACCTGAGCTGTTTGGAGTATTAACCTCCGAACTTATCAATGCACCATGAAAACACAGAATAGAGTCAACACAATGGTTATACTAGACTTCATAATTCGCATGAAATAGAGATAAGAGTCTTCCAACAGAGGACATCAACCGGACTTGAACCCCGGTCTCCAGGGGGTTAGCTCACAGCTCTCTCCACATCCCACTGAGATTTATAATTTAATTATGTCTGTGGTTATATATGACTCTATTTTTATTGACGACCAATAAAAAACAACTGCGCTACCCCTCATGTTTTTTTTCATGACGACCGATAAAAAACGACAGTGTTACACCTTATGTTTTTTTTTCATGACGACCAATAAAAAAACGACAGTTACCCCTTATGTTTTTTTTCATGACGACCAATAAAATATGACAGTGTTACCCCTTATGTTTTTTTTTCTGACGACCAATAAAAAACGACAGTGTTACCCTTTATGTTTTTTTTCATGACGACCAATAAAAAACGACTGTTACCCCTTATGTTTTTTTTTCATGACGACCAATAAATTACGACAGTGTTACCACTTATGTTTTTTTTCGTGACGACCGATAAAAAACGACAGTGTTACCCCTTATGTTTTTTTTCACGACGACCGATAAAAAAACAAGTGTTACGCCTTATGTTTTTTTTTCATGACGACCAATAAAAAAAGACAGTGTTACCCCTTATGTTGTTTTTTTCTGACGACCAATAAAAAACGACAGTGTTACCCCTTATGTTTTTTTTCATGTCGATCAATAAAAAACGACAGTGTTACCCCTTATGTTTTTTTTCATGTCGATCAATAAAAAACGACAGTGTTACCCCTTATGTTTTTTTTCATGACGACCAATAAAAAACGACAGTGTTACCCCTTATGTTTTTTTTCACGACGACCGATAAAAAAACAAGTGTTACGCCTTATGTTTTTTTTTCATGACGACCAATAAAAAAAAACAGTGTTACCCCTTATGTTTTTTTTCATGACGATCAATAAAAAACGACAGTGTTACCCCTTATGTTTTTTTTCATGACGACCAATAAAAAACGACTGTTACCCCTTATGTTTTTTTTTCATGACGACCAATAAATAACGACAGTGTTACCCCTTATGTTTTTTTCATGACGACCAATAAAAAACAACAGTGTTACCCCTTATGTTTTTTTTCATGACGACCAATAAAAAACGACAGTGTTACCCCTTATGTTTTTTTTCATGACGATCAATAAAAAACGACAGTGTTACCCCTTATGTTGTTTTTTCATGATGACCAATAAATAACGACAGTGTTACCCCTTATGTTTTTTTTCATGACGACCAATAAAAAACGACAGTGTTACCCCTGTCGACAGTGTTACCCCTTATGTTTTTTTTTATGACGACCAAGATATAGATATCGACAATGTTACCCCTCATTTTTTTCATGTTGACCAATAAAAAATGACAGTGGTACCCCGGTCGACATTTTTGCGGGGATTTGAACCTGAGCTGTTTGGAGTATTAACCTCCGAACTTATCAATGCACCATGAAAACACAGAATAGAGTCAACACAATGGTTATACTAGACTTCATAATTCGCATGAAATAGAGATAAGAGTCTTCCAACAGAGGACATCAACCGGACTTGAACCCCGGTCTCCAGGGGGTTAGCTCACAGCTCTCTCCACATCCCACTGAGATTTATAATTTAAATATATCTGTGGTTATATATAACTCTATTTTTATTGACGACCAATAAAAAACAACAGCATTACCCCTTATGTTTTTTTTCATGACGACCGATAAAAAACGACTGTTACCCCTCATGTTTTTTTTCATGACGATCAATAAAAAATGACAGTGTTACCCCTTATGTTTTTTTTCATGACGACCAATAAAAAACGACTGTTACCCCTTATGTTTTTTTTTCATGACGACCAATAAATAACGACAGTGTTACCCCTTATGTTTTTTTCATGACGACCAATAAAAAACAACAGTGTTACCCCTTATGGTTTTTTTCATGACGACCAATAAATAACGACAGTGTTACCCCTTATGTTTTTTTCATGACGACCAATAAAAAACGACAGTGTTACCCCTTATGTTTTTTTTTCATGACGACCAATAAATAATGACAGTGTTACCCCTTATGTTTTTTTTTATGACGACCAATAAAAAACGACAGTGATACCCCCTTGTGGTTTTTTCATGATGACCAAAGAAAAACAACAGTGTTACCCCCTATGTTTTATTTGATAGATATCGACAATGTTACCCCTTATGTTTATTTCATGACGGCCGATAAAAAACGACAGTTACCCCTCATGTTTTTTCCATGTTGACTGATGAAAAACGACAGTGTTACCCCTTATGGTTTTTTTCATGACGACCAAAGAAAAATGACAGTGTCACCCCTCATGTTTCATTTGATAAAAAAGACAGTGGCTGCATCCGCTGCATCACTCTAGGTCCTTAAAGAAGTTAAACACTAATGACTCACGAAGGGAGTTGGTGTTGGTTGAATTGATGAGCTATTTTAATGCCTTTCATCATAAACATTTAGTACAAAATAAAGCTTTTGAAAATAACAAACAAACAAACAAAATCAAAAGAATAAGTCCTTTGTAGCTGGATTCCCCAGCTACAGTACTCCTTGGGAAAGGAGTTGTTCGGTCGAGGAATGTCGAGTTCAAGGGGGGGATATCCGGATATGTGTGTTTCTCTCTTACTACTACCCGGGTAGGTTAGTGTGTATCTAGTTCTATGTCTTATCTGTTATGAATGGATCTTCACAAGGGTCTTCTATGGTGGTGTTCACGGCTGGCCACGCCGTATCCACACCATCCACAGTTCTATTGGGAAAAGCTCGCCATCGTAGATGCAATCTTCCTTCGATCAAACATAAAAAACCAACCTGCACAAATAGTGCAGAATTGTAAGTTATCTGGTACTATATCAAACATGGGATTTTACACATCTATATTACAATGTATAACCAAAAACCAAGGTTATATTTATAAATATAATGAAATGAATTGTCACCTATTAGAACAATTAGTATTTAAACAACAAAGAATGAAATACTAATCTTGAATTACAATCTGTCACAGTATTTAATCAAACAATTAATTATTTATCTTTTTAAACCATGTTTCTAACTTAACATTTGTAATTTAAATTATTTGTATACCTATTTATGTTTTAACCATTAAATTGAATGAAATTATTCTTAAACTTATCTAACAAGTGCACTACAGTCAATGAAATGAATTCAATCACACTTAAAGTGGGTTAAGTATGCAAAACAATGTCCTTCGGTAACATCAAAATAAACGCATTTCTCCTTTTAGGTTTCATCATGTCTGAGCTGCTCTACTAAGATGCGTCCTTAGCATAGTGCTTGACCTTCGCTAGCATTAGCATACAATTAGCCTGGTATGAACGATCAGCAGCCAGCGCTTGACATGTAGCTAACGATTAGCGATCGCATTAGCGATTCATTAAACACATTTTAAAATGACACCATGAACACAAAAGTATAAATAAAAAGGTATCTGAACTCAAACAGCACGGTAGTTTCCTGTATTTTCAATGATCAGATCCTAATAAAACAACACCTTATTAATACCATGGAAATATTTATGACTGAATTAATCAAGGTAGAAATATTAATTTATGGCGTTTTATACCGGGAGATTCTCTGTTGTGCTTAATACCTCTCTAACGTCTTTCCAGTGTTACGGTTCAAGGTGACCCCCTCGAAACGGGGTGCTCACGTGCAATTTCCTGTTACTGGAATCATGTTGAGCGCGCCCTACTGGAGAACTCATGCAATTGCATCTTTAAATAATCATGGGTTTAGTAGCCCTATATTCCATATGGGTTACACTTAGTACATACTATTTCTGTCCAGTGTCTACTACTTGACCATACTACACTTGACTGTGTAGTGTAGTACGGTCTACAGCTATGTGTAGAACGCCTCCGAACGCTTCCGAACATCGCCGAAACTCCACCGGAAGTTTGGAGATGACGTGTCTCCCCTCAGATGCCGGCAAAATTACCTTGATAAGTTACCTGTTTTCCGTCTTGTCATCGTTGCTATTAAATTAAAAATTTACTTAATTACTTACTTTACTATTTTACTCTTTTTAATGTCTCTTTTTTTCGCCGCTTTCTACGACGTCTTTCTGGTGGTGACGAGTCAGCCATCTCTTCCTCGTTCGTTACTAGACTCCTGTTGCATTGTGGGATAGCGTAGTGAAGTCCGTGGTTTACTTTGGCGGTAGTACGCATTCGGAAACGTCTTCCGTTCTACAGAATGCATACTGAGTATTCGGACGCGCTATATTTTTTGCGTACTACAAAATGCATACTATATAGTATGCAAGTATGAGTATTAGGAAGCAGCCAGTGTTACCCCTCATGTTTCATTTGATTAAAACGACAGTGTGTGAAAAACAACAGTGTTACCCCCTATGTTTTATTTGATAAATATCGACAGTGTTACCCCTTTTGTTTTTTTCATGACGACCAATAAAAAACAACAGTGTCATAGATCGCTACCTTGCAGAGAGTTGTAAGCACTTTCCACCCTTTTCAGTGGGGGAATTGGACTCCCCAAGCAATGTAATACTTAAAAGGAGCAAGTAAGTTACATTTTAATTTAGTCTTTCGGCCAGTAGCATATAAACAAAATGAAGCAACTCCCATATTTCTAACTGCATTTGAAGTAGACATTGAGACTCACAAAAAATGGACGCTTATAGGACAGTGATCATGATTTGTCTCAATATCAGAATAACAACAATGGGTCAAATAGCAATGGCTGGTGGAATGGCCATGAAGTAGGTCTGTATATGCAGTGTGAGCTTGTCCAGGCCCTGCAAGTCAGGATGTGAATCTGAATGAAAAGTAGGTAAATAGGTAGTGGCCATCCCCAAAATGCACCAGAATACAGGAAATTAATTAAATTAAATTCAAAAAAATATATGGGGGGGGGGTTAGTCTTCGGTTGCAATGTCAACGTCTTATAGCAGACTATTTCACTGCTGATCAACACTACGAATGCTGGTAACGAATAAATTGTAAAAAGACACACCATGTGAAGTTATTTGCCAAATAAGATTTGAAAAGCTTTGGAAGTTTATTTACAACACTATTTACATGGTTTCGGAGCAGTACACTTTGACATTTTAATACAGTTCAGCCGCAGCGAGAAAGGCGACGAAGAATGAGAAGGGGGCGTTCCAGTCTGCGTAAACGGGAACTCCCACCACACGAGAACGCCCATTTGTGTCTGCAGTGGGATGATATTGGCGAGAGGGGAGGCTGTGGGAGGCAGCTACGCCCTCTCCCCTCCCCCAGCTCCTCACTCTCCCTTCCATTAGCCTCTCCCTCTCCTGTCTGGATCTGTTTTTTTTTATGCTTATTTTAAATTGCTCAACCGGTCTCGTTGTCTGTGTGGGAGCTCTGATGTTTGGAAGACCACTGGAGCAAACCAGAGAGAACAACCCTCCCCGCTTAGGACTGAAGAAAACACGACTGTCACTGCCATCATTCGACCGGCATTGACGGGGCCTGGCCTCCACTGGCCCCTCAGCCCACTGGACCCTCAGATCTTTGGCCCCTCAGGCCACTGGCCCCTCAGGCCACTGGCCCCTCAGGTCACTGACCCCTCAGGTCACTGGCCCCTCAGACCTTTGCCCCTCTGACCTTTGGCCCCTCAGACCTGTGCCCCTCAGACCTTTGGCCCTCAGACCTTTGCCCCTCAGACCTTTGGCCCTCAGACCTGTGGCCCTTAGACCTTTGGCCCTCAGACCTTTGCCCCTCTGACCTTTGCCCCTCAGACCTTTGGCCCTCAGACCTTTGGCCCTCAGACCTGTGGCCCTTAGACCTTTGGCCCTCAGACCATTGGCAACAGGCGGTGCTCGGGTACGATAGGACACCGGGATGGAAGAGGAAGTGCACTGACAGAGGAAGACACACACACACACACACACACACACACACACACACACACACACACACACACACACACACACACACACACACACACACACACACACACACACACACACACAGCACTCCACCCACTTGACTCTTATTCTATGCACTCCTACCCTGTCCGAACAGTCTTTCTTTCTCTCTCTCCGGTAGAACAAGCCCCCCACTTTGCCGGGGAGAGACGAGCTGATGCCAGCGAGAATGTGTCATGGCATGCCAGGCTCTGCCATGCTGACAACATGCCAGAGTTTAAACGGAGGCCGTGATCTTCAAAGCCCGCCATGTGGGTCTGGGACATGAAAAACAAACGAGCGACCCGCTTGAAGAGAAAACCGACAACTTTTCAATTGAGCTCTTGGCATAAACAGTTAACATAAGACAGTTGAGGAGATCCCTCTCGCTCTCCCAGCTTTTCTCCATGAGTCCCGAGGACTGCAGCGTGTGGCAGCGCCCGCAAAACCAATTAAAAAAGACTTCCCGCCACATTCCTCCTCTCCACCCATCCCGCCACTGAACCGCTGAATTAAAAAGGTAAAGATCAGTAATTACCTCCACACCGTATCTGTTATCCGACGTCTCATCGTGCGCGGGGAGCTGATCCCGGAGCTCAGCCGTGATAAAAGATGATGAGCAAAATGCCAAAGGGGTTGCAGGGTGAAAAAAACGAACCATTCAACCTCTACCAAATACGGAAGACCGACGCTAAGCAATTGTGGGTTTTGGATAAAAGCCCCCCAGAGACCCCCGTTTGCCCTGGCAGGTTCGGACTGATTCCGGAAGATGAAAGGGGGTATAGATGTGTGTCAAAAATGAACGGGAGGCATGGAGATGAAGGTAGTGGAGGTCAAGTTTGATATGCTGAGGTTACATGAGTACTCATGCTGTTGGAGTTGGTTGGGAAGTGGGTTGGTGGCGAGGGGGGGAGGGGAGTTTAGAGGAATAATTGGCCAACGCTTAACGTGCCTAATTAGCTCTGCTTGGAAAGACAAGATGAAAGAGGGTTTATGAGTTGGAGCAAACTCATAACTTTTCCTTCAAATCATCTTTGGATGGAGAGAAACCGGTTTGAAAGCCGTGTCGTAGCGTCAATGATCTGCTTTGCTGTCATAAACTCATTGCTTTACCCATTAGTACAAAGACTGGAAAGTGGAACATTAAGATAAGATATCTCCACTACCATCAATACATTACTCAAAAAACGGATGAAACAGTTTTGACATTCTTGCATGAGAC
>NC_082391.1:1745987-1926514 GCF_031168955.1 Gadus macrocephalus | reverse complement strand
TAATTAATATACACAGGTTTATTTAATTCTGTGAAATTACACTATTAACTCGCCCTGGGTAAATGCAGTATTTTCTCAGTGGGGGCACCATGCTACAAAATGGTAAATGTTAATGTCAATGGCACTACTGGTAAACAGGAGGCTCAGCCAGCTCATCAAATAACTGCTGAGAATTCAAGATCCTATTGCGCCACAGTGTTTGCTTTGAAACATTTTTGTAACTGGTAGCATTAGGCTTTTGTTAATTTAATTTTGCTTGCTTGGCATGGCCGGCCAGTGAGAAAAGGGTATAAACACATATATTATAAAATGTGATTACATAAGATGTAAATATATTGTTGCTTCTATTCGATGAAACAACTGCTCCAAGTCTATGTAGGCAGATTCAAATCATTCATGCACCCTGAAAGAAATCACAAAAAAAGGACATTTGCTGTTAGTCACTTGTAAATGTCTGCTAGACTGCTGCAGAATATACAATGTGGGAATTAGCAACCAAAAAAATTATGTTAATAGCCTGCCTCCTCTTCACTCTGAGAACCATCACATGCACATTGCCGTAACTGACTTCCTATAATCAGCTCCACAACCGCAGCCAATCGGACGGAAAAGCATAAGCCTACTCCTTTGGTCCCTAGCAGGGCAGATCAGGGCCAGTGTGGAGGTACTGGGCCTTCAGAGTGTGCAGGCTTTGGGGACTTATCCACCAAGGGAAAGGGCTGGATTTACAGGATCATCCCCCCCTTACTAACACACATACAGATGCACGGACATATGCATAGACACACACATGCACAAATACACACAGGAACACACAAACACGCACCCATGCACATACAAACACTCATGTGCACAAACACACACACACACACACACACACACACACGCACACTGTCACACGCACACATACACAGACGGACATGCGTGCACGTACACAAACACACACACACACACACACTCTCACACACACACACACACACATACACACACCCTCACACACACACACAAACACACACACAGACATGCACACACACACACACACGCACTCACACAATCACACACACACATACATACACAAATACACCCGCAAACACACACACACACACAGACACTGTGGGAGCATGATCGGTGGTGCTTCATCATTGGAAGGCCAGTCTTCATCCCCTGTGTTGTACTCTGTTCAACAGGATGGACACTCCACTCATTAATCACCAGCCTGAGCTAAAAAATAAAAGACAGAACCACAACCACCCTCCATTAAGTAACCTCTAATACAATTATGTGCACACACAAACACATGCGTGCACACACAAACACACATAAACACAAACCAACACACACAAATATCGCCTCTCACCTGGCTGGCTTTGCTGAGGTTTTACATTTGTTTGTTTTTCCCAGGTTGTCCTATTTGTTCAATGTCAAAGAAGAAGGACTGGATGTTGTATTCAGTTTTATGTAGATGAGCACAGCCTAGGCACCACGTCAGGAATTAAAGTAGCTTTGTTTGGTTTGGTTTGGTCCAAGACGCTGAGTTATGTTAGACCAGACAGTTTGTGGGTAAATGGTGCAAATCCTGACTGGGCTACTCCTCTTCCCAGAAACCATATCACACTGTACAATGTGTCTTACACACACACACACACACACACACACACACACACACACACACACACACACACACACACACACACACACACACACACACACACACACACACACACACACACACACACACACACACTCCTGATCTCTCTCTTTCCTCTCTTTTGATCTCCCCATCCTCAGCACCCAAACTTTGCACCCCCTCCTCCTCACCCCCTTCACCACCTTCTCATACCAAAACACATTCCCATCAACAGTATTTTTTATATTGTTGAAAGGGCTATAATAAACGTAATTTACACGCACCCGGCCTTCTGCCTCTACCTCTCCAAGCCCTGCATCCTGCCTTCATCCCTCCATCCCTCGGCCCGTCTCTCTCATCACTCTGTCTCTCGTCCTACATCTCTCTACCGCTCTTCGTTCTCTCTCTCTCGTCCTACATCCCTTTATCTCTCTCCACTCAGTGTCTCGTCCTACATCCCCCTATTTCTCTTCACTCTCTCTCGTCCTACATCTCTCTACCTCTCCCACCACTCTGTCTCTCATCCTACATCTCTCTACCTCTCTCCACTCTGTCACTCGTCCTACATCCCTCTATCTCTCTTCACTCTCTCTCGTCCTACATCTCTCTACCTCTCTTCACTCTCTCTCTCGTTCTACAACCCTCTATCTCTCTCCACTCTGTCACTCGTCCTACATCTCTCTACCTCTCTTCGCTCTCTCTCTCGTCCTACATCTCTACCTCTCTCCACTCTGTCTCTCATCCTACATCTCTCTACCTCTCTTCACTCTCTCTCTCGCTCTACATCCCTCTATCTCTCTCAACTCTGTCACTCGTCCTATACCCTCTATCTCTCTTCACTCTCTCTCGTCCTACATCTCTCTACCTCCCTCCACTCTGTCACTCGTCCTATACCCTCTATCTCTCTTCACTCTCTCTCGTCCTACATCTCTCTACCTCTCTCCACTCTGTCTCTCATCCTACATCTCTCTACCTCTCTTCACTCTCTCTCTCGTCCTACATCTCTCTACCTCTCTTCACTCTCTCTCTCATCCTACATCCCTCTGTCTCCACTCTGTCACTCGTCCTACATCTCTCTACCTCTCTTCACTCTGTCTCTCGTCCTATACCCTCTATCTCTCTTCACTCTCTCTCGTCCTACATCTCTCTACCTCTCTCCACTCTGTCTCTCATCCTACATCTCTCTACCTCTCTTCACTCTCTCTCTCGTCCTACATCTCTCTACCTCTCATCACTCTCTCTCTCGTCCTACATCCCTCTACCTCTCCCCACTCTGTCTCTCGTCCTACGTCCCTACCTCTCCCCACTCTGTCTCTCGTCCTACCTCCCTACCTCTCTCCCCCTTCCTCTCGTCCGCTGCTTTCCCTCCCATCATTTGGTATTCCTCCCTCTCATTACGCCCCTCGGACACACTTTACCCTCAGCCTTCTCCTCATCCTTTCTAACGACTCTTTCTACACCCATCCCGTGTGCACGCAGCACGCCCTCCCCACTCCGACAGGACAGATGCTATGGCAACAGTGAGGCACATTTTGAACAAGCCTTGCAGCCAATGGCGACGCGAGGTAAAAAGTGGCAGTCTTTTTTTGCCAGGCAACAAGGAGCTAGCCATTTTAGAGGGAAAAGTACCTGGAACTCAGATTGTGGTTGAGTGGCCGCACACTGAGAACATAATGAGACAGAATTCTAGCTGGTGAATGAGGATTTGAAATGGTTGAAATGTACCATTATGCTTTAGTGCTAATGTTAATTTGACAATATTTGAATTCTACCGTCTATATTCCTTGTATACCTTTTCCAGATCTTTGTTCACAGCGAGCATGAACACCACGGGTTGTCACATACTATAGGGAACACAGTGACCAAGGTTAATAACTAATTAAGTCATCATTAGTTTGAACTTGTACAGATGTTCCATTCATTTATTTCATACAACCTTGAGATATGAGCTCAACTTTTATGTAGCCTTTATTTGGACATAGTTATCTATTCCCGTTCCTGTCAGTCGCCATGCTTCATTCTGTCATCAAGTTGGGTGTGACTGTTCCCCCCAGCAAGGTGGCCCTTACTGGCCTCGGATTAACATTCGAGATATTATACCAGACTAGAGTTTTCGCGCGCGCGTTGTGAGCGCTCAACCACTAGTTGTCATTAAACCCATAGCAATAATGTGGAAACCCCAGCCGATAATGGAACAAATTTCTGAGCGCATAATATAAGAACATGTTGCCTATAATGTTACGTATAACATTCTCTCACCACAAATATTTTAATATTTTTTAACCATTCAGCGAACAAAAGGCGACAGGCTGATTATCATTCAGGGGGCCACTCAATGACAGGCAGAACCGTCATCAACACGCCCACTGAAGTGGTGTGAGAAATACTGACTTTTCTACTCCTCATTTATCTATAAGGTAATTTACATTTCCTACACAGAAAATACTACCTCAGGGGTAGTATTATTCAGGAGATTTTCAGGGTACAAATGTCAGGATATGTTATTCACACATACGGCCCATCAGGAGAATATCAACACTTACACTTGTGTCTGAAAGCAGCAAGTGTGAGCATTTGATTACATTATAAAATGAGTCAATTTATGGTAAAAAGGGTAATTGTTCAATGGAAAGTGTTGTTTACTATGAATGCAAATCAATTATTAAATAGCTTTTACTGTTATTCAGGGCTGAAAAGTGCATTGACATTTTAAAATGCAAGGCAACTACTATTGGTTAGTCGAAAATAATAATCACCATTGTGATAAAACATCTCTTCCAGTGTCCTGGCCAAGACAGGCAGCAGTAGCCTACAGTCACACATAGCATACACACAAAACATAATAAAAATAAAACATCTAAAACAGTCCGCAGGTGGGAGGGGGATATCAATATCGCAAGACATTTGGGGAGCCTCAAGGAGAAGAGTAATATCAAGTTTGAGCAACAAAGTGTAAAGACATATCGGGTGGCTCAATGAGGAGAATAATATTACATTTGAGCAACAAAGTGTAGTCTTGTGGTTGACTCAACAGACAATAATTCACCATACTGTGTTATTGACATGTTTTCATTGTGCTATAGGGATACTGTCTCTTTAAGATCACGTGACTTGTGTGTTGTGTGTTGATATTGTTATCCCGCAGTATTCAGCCCCGAAACTTTAAGACTGCAGTGTGTTTCCGTGTATGTTCGTGCTTATGTGTGTGTGTGTGTGTGTGTGTGTGCAGTGTGTGTATGCGGCGTGTATGTGCATGCTTGCGGTGTATGTACGCGGTCGCGTGTGTCTGTGTCTGTGTGTGTGTGTGTGTGTGTGTGTGTGTGTGTGTGTGTGTGTGTGTGCGTGCGTGCGTGCGTGCGTGTGTGTGTGCGTGCGTGTGTGTGAGCTGCAGGCTGCTTGGCACATGCAAACATGTCAAACTTGAGGAACTGGTGTGAAAGGCCTGCTATTATAGTAGTAAGATGAAACACTATTTTAGCCTGGCATCAGGTCAATAGTGGTATTGTTGCTGCTCTTGAGCAATTGAGTTAGTGCCTTCATGTGTGCATACCTCTCAATCACTTCAGCGTTTTAGCATGAATCACTAAACCTGAAACACACGCACATCTTCCTGGAAGCTGTGTCACTCGTCTGTATATCATTCAGCCTTTGACATCATGCGTGTGTTTTTGTGTGTATAAATGTGCTTCTTCAAAAGCCTTAACATATTTCGAAATAGGCAATGTTTATTTTAAAACACTGCAGGCCGAATAAAGTATCTCTAAATGGCCCCTATCTCTTTTTCACATTAACACACACACACACACACACTCACACACACATACACACACATATACACACGCACACACACACACACACATACAAACACACACACATTGTCATGTCACTTCCATTTGACCCATAAGAAACCCTGTGGGTTTAACCTACTTACCTGGAGTAACTATAACAGGGACTACCTCAAACACACACACACACACACACACACACACACACACACACACACACACACACACACACACACACACACACACTCACTCACACACAAACACACACATACTCTCACTCACAAACACAAACACACACACACACACTCACTCACACACACACTCACTCACACACACAGACTCACACACACAAACAAATTAACACTCACACACACACACACACTCTAACGCACACAGACACACACACACACACACACACACACACACACACACACACACACACACACACACACACACACACACAGACTATTACTCACTCTTCCTCTGAAATGCCCTCTCTGGTGAGGAAGCTTGAGTCACCACGCCTGCACCCCTCAACAGCCATGACCTTTCACACAAACACACACACACACACACACACACACACACATTCACATTTACACACACACATACACACACACACACATACACACACACACACACACACACACACACACACACACACACACACACACACACACACACACACAGCCAAACACACACATACACACACACGCACACACACACAGCCACATAGAGTGCGTAAATAAACACAGACTGCAGAACTAAGCACATAGATTAACGAAACCTACAAGACATGACGATCCGTCCCGTGTCTCCCAAAAACCGGCTAGCCCGGAGGGTTTTATCCCTAAACCTGAGTTACCAACAAGGTTTGAGACACAAAAGTTTAAGCTCTAATAATATTATTGGATTATTGTTTGTTGTTTATTATTGTCGTTTTTAATGTTGGATTTTCAACAAATTAATTTGCAACTGTTTAAAATATTGCACACCCTTTGAATGTTAGTGACCAATCTGAATCCAGTATTACACAACGCTGGGGTACACATGGCATTCCCTTTGTAACAGGTGGCCAAGCTGCTTATCTACTGCAACTATACTGTAACACAAGCACTGTAACCCAAGTTGAACCTTCTTGTTTTGTTATGTTTTTGAGTATTTTAATATCAAGTCGAATTTTGATGGGTCTTACAAAAACAGGTGTTTGAGTAAACCTCTCAGCCAACCAATTGAGTGCGCTCTTTTGTGAAACCTCAAGAGCATATTTTAGAGCATAAATTCATATCGGTTCACATAGAAGTAACGCGCTCACACCTAGACACGCGTTAAACACTACCAACACGCTCACTTGCTTTCGCTTCAACACAAATCAATTCAAAGTGTTCTTTTCATGCAACGAAATGACACCACTTTCCACCCTTCGCAGCCACTTCTGGTTCAAACGACCGGTACAGACACGTAACCAATCCATGTCTACGGCGCACGGCGCTCTCCCCCCCCCTCTGACCGTGGACCCCCGAGCCAGCCAAAGCCTCCCACAATGCATCCTTCTTTAAACTTGTATTTACCATGCGAGGCTTGCTGAGCATCAGACGCTGCTCCTCTGAACCCCGTTAAAGTGCGTATTGGAAGTTATTAATATTTATACATAACATTCTCTGAAAATTGCTCTTTGAAATTAAAATGCATGGATTTTATCCGTTTAAAAAAGTATATCGGCAAAAAATCCAGTTTTAAAGTGACTATTTTGAGCAAGGCTTCAAAAACCGTTGTTTTTTTATGTGATACGTCAAACGCGTCATATTACGTAGGAATTGGTAGACGCGGTCGCTGTTGCTGCCTCAGCTCGATGCGTAGTTGAACTTGTGAGTAGTTACCGCGGTGAGGGGTCTTGTATTCCCCCCCCCCCCCCTGTGGTTTTTGGGTTTTTCTAATCGACGAGATGAGGTTTTGTATCTGTGGGGGTTGTTCCAACTCCGACCTCCTGTCCGACCATCTCCGATTTCACAGTTTCCCCGATCGGAGAAAGGATGGAGCAGGCTTTCGAGCCTGCAAACCCTCACGTTAGCTGTACTCACTCGTTCTCCAGTAGGGGCATACACACAACCTCTTTGACGCCAGGGTTGTTGGCCTTTTCACTGGAGCAGCGCTGAAGGTCCCAGGTGGCCAGGCGCACCGCGGGCCCGGCCGTCCCGCGGGCCCGGGGCCGGTGCCACGCGGGGCCGCAGGGACACCATCTGCGTGGGTCCTCCCCGGCGGGAGGTCGAGGTCGTCGCTCCGGAGGCTGAACGAGGTCGGGCTCGGATGGGACCGACCCGTGTAGGTCAGCCCGCCGTTGGCATTGGTGGACGGAGTTCTTGAGCGCTCCACAAACACCTGGAAACGGATCTTGTCCAGTAGGGAGCCGTTTATGTGATCGACCCGAACCAGGTCCTCGATGCTCTTGAACGGACCGTGTTGGGTCCGATAGGCGACAATGTTCCGGGCGATTTTCTCCGTGATGCCGCGGAGGCTCATGAGCTGCGGCGGGGTGGCGGTGTTGATGTTCATGCCGCTGCAGGAGGACATATGCTCCGGGTCTCTCCGCAGGGAGGACGGGGAGTGCTGCGACGAACTGGTCCTACTCGACACGCAGATCTCCACTTTAATAATCTCCAGTTTGGTGGCGCCTATCACACTCACCAGCGCTAGGTCCTCCACCTTCTTGAAGCCCCCGATGCAGTCCCGGTACTCCACGATGCTCCGCGCCACGGGGCGGTTGACCCCGGGCAGGGTCATGAGCTCTTCCTCCTGTTGGGCAAAATAACCTGCTGAGTACATCACATGTACATTATAAATATAGCTAACTCCTACCCTAGCCTGATGATCACATCACATGGCAGGAACACAATATAGTCAACTCTTGCTCTAACCCAACGAACACATAACACAAACATGATAATATAGTCAGGTCAAGGCCGGAGCCGAAGGCCCCATTTCCCAGGCTGGCAAATGGTGGACACTCAGACAATGCACCAGTCATCCTCAAGAACGGGAGAGCCACATTAATCTATCACACAAGAGACACTTTGAGGAGCACTCCCCCGTTAGGAAGAACACAAGAGATACACATGCATATACCAGGGCCTGGGAGCCAAGGTCAAGCAAAAACACACAGAACCACACACACCTCAAACGCACACACCTCATCGAGAGGAGGATACAGCATAAGACTGTATCACACAGGGACTCTTGATCTTCTTCTGAAGCAGACCTTCCACGGAGGCGAAGCTCTGGACGAACCATCAGCGCTGATTAGGGACTTAGACATATTCGATCTCTCACGCTTTATGACTCTGTAGAACCGTTGCCACTTTACTTAATAAATCCAAGGTCCTCGTGCCGACAGACTTTATTACCTCTCCGTCTCATTTCATCTGGTCCAGTAACTAGACAGACCGTTTTTCCCCTCACTCCGTGGCTGTGTTGATGTTCAGCCGCTCCTGGTTCACCATAATTCTCCTGACACCACAACTCTATCTCCCTCCTATTGCCATGGTGTCTCCCCCTTTTAGGTGGTTGCTGTTCTCCCTCACGGCTAGCTGGCTCAAAATTGTACGGAAGTGGTCCGAAACTGTTATCCATTGTTGTTATGTTGCCTATGTAGTCTATGATGATTAGAACGTCCGTCTACCAATTCCTACGTCACGCTCGAAAACGAGCGTTTGAGATGCGGAAGTAAAATTGTATCACAAAAACGGCTCAAGATGCCACTTGTAGTGTAGATTTATTAATAAAAACTAAATAATCGTGTATTCGAATTTTTTTCCTATATGATTCTTCACTGCAGTATCTAACTTCCAATACGCACTTTAAGTAGCCGTAACGTGAATGTAATGGCCGTGAGTGTGTCGCTCTCCGTCCACATGCTGTCTGTCTGTCTGTCTGTCTGTCTGTCTGTCTGTCTGTGTCCTGTTCATATTTCTGTTCTCTCTATCTTCTTAGTCTGTGTTTGTGTGTGTGTGTGTTTGTTTGTTTGTGTGTGTATGTGCATGTGTGCTTGTATTTATGGGTCAATGGTTTGTATGTAAAGCGGTAGGTTTTGAAATGCAAAAAATAGCAAAGGGTATGAAAAGCAACGTCTCTGTATGTTGTTTACAGACTACAGATATTGATAACTTTAGCGATTATTTTCCTTTATAAATGATATGGTGGATTAGTTGAAGTAGTAAGTGTAAAATAATGTCCAGTGCCAGGGATGGTGAGTTCAGGAAGAAACCTCCTCTTACAAAAGAGTAGGTCGTTGTGGCCTGGCAGTTTTGCCAACTTTAATGCGATGTTCTGATTTGTTTACTTTTATCGCGTTCCATTGCACTCTAGCACCCCTTTGTGGTCTCTTGCGCTCATTGCACCTCATTGTCTGGCAATATAAACAGGTAGCAAAATAATGTGTGCTGATGTGTGCGTGCATGTGTTTGTGTAATTGCATGTGTGTGCGCCTGCGTGCGTGTGTGGGATGAGAGTGTGCCAATGTGTGTGTTTGTGTATGTATATGTTTGCAACCTCAAAAAGTCCTAACCTTTTTCTAAATAGGCAATGTTTAATTTACATCACTGCAGGCCAAATTAAGTATCTCGAAATGGTTCCCCAGGGGCGATTGGCACGCAAGAAGGAGTCCCCAAGCCAATGAGGGAAGAGATGGCTGAAATGCCTTATTGGTCAGAAATGAGCCAGGAGGTCTAAAATGGAAGCTTTTTCAAACTGTGGAAGGCCACATCAACTAGTGATGGATTCAACGATTATTTTCCTTGATTCAGTTCGCGTCGGTCAGTTCGCCAAGAAGAGTCGTTCAGAATCGTTCGTTCGTTCGTTCGTTCGTTCGTTCGTTCGTTCGTTCGTTCGTTCGTTCGTTCGTTCGTTCGTTCGTTCGTTCGTTCGTTCGTTCGTTCAGTCGAGATTCCGGTAGCGGTGAATCGGATCATGGGATGCACGGTTCTCAGCAGACAGACTCAGCTCCTCCCTCGTTCTCGTTCAAACGATCGTGGAAGTCGGTCATCAATCAACACAACATTACAACTTTAACCAAACCAAGCGGGATGGGGGGGGTGTAGTTGATTTTTGGAATTTTTAACATATCAGCAAGATAATAGACTTAATTTAGCAATGATCGCAGGGGTCCCGGGTGGAGAACGAACCATTAAAGGACGGGACAGATTGACGAGACATTCAAAAATTTGATCAATCTGGCATGACACAGAAAGTACAAAGACAGCATGCATTTACCATTTCACTGATATTTAATCGTATTATCGTACGCTCGCTCACTAAGCATCTTCCCTCTTCACCACTCACAGTCAGTGAACGAACAGCGAGTCAGCGACTAGTTGGTCTGGGGGGAGACGAGTTTGAGAAAGAACAAGACGAACAAGAGAGAAAAATCAGTTCGGTTCGTTCTTTTATTTCGATCAAAGACATATGGCTTTCTGAAGTATATTTAAGGGGTTTGGGCCTGGTTACCAAAACTGCCTGATGTGTTTTCTGCAGGACCTCAGCAAGATGGGCTAAGAGGCCGAGGAACGCTGCAGGCCAGAAGGTCCCGGCAGACCGGCTCTCCAGGCAGGGCCCGCTCTGGGAGTGAACAGAAAACGCGTGCAGGCCTGCGATACATTGGGGTGGGCCAGTCTCAAAGGCCAGGGCCGATATTGGTCCAAGTCTAGCCCTGGTGGCAGCTGGGTGTATGCCTGAAAATACACGCTTAGGACACACTTCCATTTCTTGGTGACAAGAGTATAATAATTTTTGAAGTAGTAAGAGTTGTGCTTTAAAATCCTATTTAATTTGTGAATGAGAATTTTTCCAATGAACATTCAATCTCATGCCACTGCAATCAAAATCCTTTAGTCAAAATGATTGAAAGATAATTATAGCTTGTATATCTTTGTAGGCTACAATTGTGTAGATGTGTGTCTGATGACTGTATTGTGTGTGGTGCGAATCATCCATATTTAACACAGAAATCCCAGAGGAGTAGTGATTAAGATCCTGTAGGTTGATTACAGGTTAATAGCTGTAGAACACCGACCAGAGCTGGGAATTAGTGTTAACATTCATTGTTCTTTTGCAGGAGCGCCATTTGAATACAATACAACAATTACAATGCTGTTGCTTCCCAGCGCCTGTGATTGTAAGCTGCCTTTGCGTCCTCACTACAGTGATGTGGTTTAACATACGCTCAGGGCTGTGTTTGGAAGGACTTCCAGTTGATGGACTATACCAAGTGATGGGGGAGGGAATATTTTATTGGTTGCCTGCCTCAAAATTCCAAGGGATTATCCCGCAATGTATCGTGATGAACAGATTTCATGCAATCACAGGTTTATATTACTGTACTTTATTGCAAGTGCATGAATATGATGATAATAATACTGGCAGTCCTACAAGTATTCTTTGTTTTCCTCGTTTATACTCAGAGAGGCTCAGCGGGTCCTTCCTGTATTTATCCCCCCACCTCTCTCTCTCAATAAGCACTTAAGCATGCCGCCAAGTCTCAGGCATGGGGCTGCATAGACGCTCATCCTTTGGGATAGAGCAAGTATTTGGCATTTGCTTGATGTGTGTGTGTGTGTGTGTGTGTGTGTGTGTGTGTGTGTGTGTGTGTGTGTGTGTGTGTGTGTGTGTGTGTGTGTGTGTGTGTGTGTGTGTGTGTGTGTGTGTGTGTTACTACTGGCAGGAATACTCCTTTCTTTGATAAATGTGTTCCCGAGGCTTTTTGTGCATTCTTACAAAACACAATTGGTGATCCAAAATAATCATACTGATTGGCATGTGGCATTTATGGTCCAAATACTCCTTTGTGCTTCCATCCACGCAGGCCTTTAGTAATAGGATTTCACTGGTTGGAAAACCAACTGTGGATGACATTTTTTATGTCGGCATGTTCATTAAATGCAATGGAAAGGCTTTTTACTTTTTATCCCTTCCAGTAGAAGCACATAACGTTATATATATATATATATATATATATATATATATATATATATATATATATATATATATATATACATACATATATATAATAGTCAAAAGAAGCATCAAACACAAAATCATTTGTTATCATATAATATTTGGTTACTCTGTTCCAGTCTGTCCTGTGATGATCTGCCTTCCATTAGACAAATAGTCTCTGTCTTTAACTGATCTCTTAAACAAAGACAGTCCAATCACAAACACAAATCGTCAACACAAATGACTTCGTAGAATTTCAGATATAGCTATGAAAAAGAAGTTGGTGGCATACTGTCATCAGGCCTTAGAAAAATAAAAAATACTATCACCGAATAGTACATATAATCAAAAACAGGGAAGAAAGAAACTACACAATGTTTATATCATGCCCGAAATACCTAGAACACTTTCCTCTCCGGTCCACACCAATCAGCGTGGATGACGGGTGTTCTCCCTCCGGTGATGAAAAGCCTATTAGCCAGCAGGGGTGTCAGAGGCTTATGCCTGGAGCATGTTTGAAGTAAGCTTTGTGACTAACCACCGCCCTGCGTGGCAGTAGGACTCACGCCAGCTGAGTTTCAGCTAGAAAGGGTTTTTTTTATGGCCCCTTTGCAGCAAAGCTCCGACGGGCATTCAGTCTCGCTCCGCAATCCGGTCATCAACATGGAAAGCCCTCCGTTTACAAGACATGGAGCTGAGCGGAGTGGAGCACTGCAGCCTGGGGGCAGCAGCAACACAACGATTACCTGCAGAGCAGCCTGGAGAAAGAACGGAGCTCCTCTCCTTTGACTCACTGCACTCAAACAGGCAGGTGCTTATACACACACACACACACACACACACACACACACACACACACACAGAGAGAGACACACTCACGCATTACACCAGCCAGTAATGCAATGACCATAACCCAAAAGGCTGAGCCTCCCCATTGCTAACGCAGGCGTGTATGTGATGTGGTTTGGAGGGCTGAGGTGCATTGTGAGTAAAAAGGGGCAGCAGTGGTTCAGTTACGGTCATGGCACTGCATGCTAACTGTTGTGCCAAGTGGACCCGGGTTTACTTGGAGCTCCAGGGGACTGCTGTCACAGCTGGTGCTTCCAGGCCTCCAGCCTGCCTGGAGGTGAGGTACACCGTATGAGTAAGGCCCGGCAAAGCATCAATGACCACAGAAAATTATTCTGATAAAGAATCTGGGAGGCATGGATTAATTTAGTTTATTTAAGAGTCTCATAAATAGCCCTGAGATGCTAATAGTTAGAAAAATATATAGAATGAATTGACCTGCTGTTGCTATTTTTTTTTATGTATTTTATGTACATTGATTAAGTATGGCTTTTAAACATTTGATTTAGTTTATATTTACTAACCTTTGGTTGCATACAAAGTTCTTGTAAATCAAAGAAGGCTTGTAGTTACACTAGCATTCGTAGTTAGTTACACACCATAGTTGACGTCACAGGCATAAATCTGTCTTTTGTCTTTAGTGGTAAGGTTTCAATCAGCATTGGATTCCCCGGAATGACGACGGGTCCCGGAAATGCAGTGTCTCCGGCTTTGACTTGCCGGGAAGGAACCACGCAGCGGCGGTTGGTAAACAGAGGGAACCGCCCCTCCGTGAAAGATTCATTCAAATATATCTGCCAACTATGAATCAACCATTACAAATACGAAATAAATACTAAGCGTTTAACCTTGTTGAATTGTGTGATGGACTGTACTTGCCACTGCCAGCAGCCATTTAAATGTGTCTTAAAGTCCATGCTTTGGTCTAGGCTTGTTATTGGTCATTCGAGAGAGAAAGCCCTCATTCAAGTCAGGCCCACCGGTAAACATGAGGTCTATGTGAGCTCGCAAAAGTTTTTGCTCTCTATCAAGCAGAGACGGCAATTCATTTTTATCCCCGCATGAAGAGTTGTTAAAGCACTTTGCAACCTTTTCAGTGGAGGAATTGGACTCCCCAAGCAATGTTTGGGGAGCAAGTAAGTTACATGTTAATTTATTCTTTCCTATTGCATAAACAAAATTAAGCAACTGTCCCAGATTTCTACACTATAGGACAGTGATCACAATTTGCCTCATTATCAGAATAACAACCATTGGTCGAATAGCCATTGCTGGTGGAATGGCCATGAAGTAGGTGTGTTTATAAAGTGTAAGCTTGTCCAGGCCCTGCAGGTCAGGATGAATCGGAATGAATTTTTAGGTAGTGGTCAGCCCGAAAATGCACCAGAATGCAGGAAATCACATCTATCAAGCTCAACATTTCCAGGGGGGGGACCCCCCCTGTCCCCCTGTCCATGACTGCGCCTCATCCACAAATTGAACCACCAGCCGCCACTGGAAGCACGACCCCTGGGGTGGCCTTCGGCGGCCATTTGGGTCTTCAAACCCAGTTTGAAACTGAATGTGTCACACATAGTGTCAGAAAGGCGCTGGTATAACGCTAGGACGCACTGAGATTAAGTATTGGTTCGCTGGAAAAAAAAGAGACGCAAATCTGTGCTTTGCGCGCTGTTTCTATGACAACTAGCCAAATAGCTAATACCTCAAAATCTTAGCAAAAAACGTATTTTAATGCATCCATGGGGATAAGCAGCACATGAAGACACGAACATTACAGTTCAGATTTGTGGAAGCAACGGACTGTAATAACAACCTACTCTTACCGATATTAAATGTTTGTTTGACCGTTGACATGAACTGTGATTGGGAAAGATTAAGAAAGTAACCGTGGCGACGGCAGGACTTTTTTGAGAAGTTCCTTTATTTTCCACCTGAAGCACTGAACCATATTCAATGGCCACTAGCATAGTGGCCATTGGAAATGTTAAGGTGCTTCAGGTGCTTCTGGTGCTAGCAGTGCTTTCCACTGTTTACCAACCATGGTTCCTGAAGTGTTTGTGACGTCAAATGTGACGCAGCAGAAAAAGAACGTTAAAAGGCATAGGCCTACCTGTCTAACGTCAATGGGAAATGAAATAAATGGCCTATCTTGTGCAGGCATTTATGCGCTCAAAAACCCGCATCTGCATGCAGATGTGGGTGGAAAAAGGTTATTAGTTAGTTTAGCACTACTAGTAACTTCTGTCTTACTCTTGAAATACATACGTACCCTGCACTAGTATTTAGCTTACGGAAACCAAAACACTGGTTCTATTATTCCTTCGTCTGATATGCTCTCACAAAAATGTAAAAGATATCAACAGATCCACTTCTAGAAGTATTGTTCCAGTGCTGTTCAAACTTTGAGGTGATCCAGCGTTGGAACGTGTTAGGCTTCAGCAGGGACCACCTCCATGACAATCTGCATGGCTCTGTTGAAAGAATCTGAGGACAAAAGAAAGTTCACGGATTGTACATATGGAAGTCAAAATTGCAAAATATGTGAAACAACATGGCACGGGAACATGTTAACTCACGTTAACATTAGTGGGTTTATATGTCAAAAGGAAGTTCGATGAAATACAATCTCTTTCAACATAAGTAATAGAAGTGTTAGTAGGTGTACTGACTGTTTATCACAGTCATTGTTAGAAGCGTGATCAGTGTGGTACCTAGACATCTCTGGAGCCACTTTGGTCTGCGGTCAAACACGATGAACAGGTAGTAGGCTGGGATACCAGTGAGGGAAATGGCAAAGCCTATCCCGGTGTTGACAGGGTCGGAGTACAGGGACAGGAAGACCATGAAGAAGCAGGTCAGGCAGAACAGAACCGGGATGATCAGAGGGACCTGCAGGGGACGACACATGCAAGCCTCATTCAATGTCTCCATGACTAAATGTGGAACATAATCACAATGTTTGAAACCGTTTGAGCTGTTGCATCTATCGGCTATAACGGATCCACACTGACATTTTAAAACTGTATATTCATTAAAAGGAACGTGATACATAAACATAATCAACCTTTGAAGCTGCCTTAAGGTCCTAACCCTCAAAACCTTGCAAGAATTTGTCTGCTTTATGATGGAGCTCTTTATCGTTTGCTGTAGGAGTCAAAAACGTCGGCGTCTGAAACCCCATATCAACGTCAACTGTGGTCGGTCCAGACCAATTTCCCCTAGATTGTTCATCATATATATTGCTAACAATTTGTACACACGTCAACCTGTTACAAAGTTCATCTGTTAATCAGTCAATTCTTGAGTCATGATTTATTTTAGCAATAGCAAAATAGCAATTAATAAAGTATACACTGTATAGACCCATATTGCCTCAGCAAAAAAAATACCTTTTGGACAGGGTAAATAAGTGGCCCGAGGGTCTCAATGACACGTGTTGGGTCTTTCGTTGTAAAAATCGATTGTAGAGAGCAGATTTCTGACACCCTCACAGTTGTGCGTCTATAAGTAGCCAGGGCCCAAGAACCCGGCGGAGAAGGAGACGACGCGCACCTTAAAGGGCCTGGGGAGGTCAGGCTGTGTGAACCGGAGGTAGATTAATCCCAGCACGGCCATGCCGATGAACAGCCAGCGCAGGAAGCTCATGAAGTTTAAAAGGCTGTAGATGTCTCCCACAAACAGCTGGAGTAAAGTCATCGGGTACTGTGCAATGAAACGCGCACACACAAACACACACACACACACACACACACACACACACACACACACACACACACACACACACACACACACACACACACACACACACACACACACACACACACACACACACACACACACACAAACACACACACACACACACACACACACACACACACAGCAGATGTCAGGACAAAGACATTGTTGTTGCAGGGGTGGGGGTGTATGGATGCGTAATGTTATTGTCCTTATTTTTTCCCCAACGTGCGGTGGTGGGGCTGAAGTATTTGTCGTTACTTGTTGCTAATGTGTGATTAAGTTGTGCATATCAGTTAATAAATTGCAGGGACAGCTGAAACTGAAGAAATAGAAAGGATTAAAAAACATTACATTCCCCTGCCAGTAGCTGCAACACATCATAAATCTTTACTAATTATGCAATCATCTCCAGACACACGTTAATGGAACTGGCATCATTTTAGGTCCCTCGCATTAAGGACATCCCAACGGAAAACCTTTTGCATTGTAATGTACTCCAGTATTTATGCTTGGGTTGGCCATGTTTGGGGGACTTAATATTGCACATTAAAGCATCGACGAAACCTTGATGCTTTAATGTGTGTGTACTGCTGAAGTGTGTGTCCCTGCAGTGTGTATGCTTGTGTGTGTGTGTGTGTGTGTGTGTGCCAGTGTGTATGTGCTGGGTGTGTATGCATGCTGGTGTGAATGTGCGAGTGTTAGTGCTCTCAAGCGATTCAAATATTTATTCGCAATTAATCGCGTTAATGCCTTAACTCACGATTAATCGCGAATGTTTTTTCTATGCTAAATATCCCTTGATTTCTTCGTCCCATTAATTGTTCTCATTTTAATGCTCTTATCAACATGGAGAAGTGCATCGGCTTGCCTTGTGCAAATGTTTGGCATATGCTGATCAAAACAGGACGATAAAAAAAAAAAGCCTATAGTGCAATTAAACGATGAACATACAAACATACTGCCTTGAACATAGCAGTCAGGCTACTGCTTCTTTGTTTTGAGCCCAAAAAAATAATAAAAAAAAAAATTATAATAATAAATTGCGTTCATCACGCGATAAAAAAAATTAACGCCGTTAAAATTGGTTTGCGTTAACGCCGTTGATAACGCGTTTAACTGACGGCACTAGTGAGTGTGTGTGCATGCTGGTGTGTGTGTGCCGGTGTGTGTGCATGCTGGTGTGTCTACCTGCAGATGGTTCTTCAGGGCCTTACCATGGTGAGGACGGCTGCCAGGGGAGTGTGTCTGCGGATGTGGATCATGGACAGAACTTCTGGAAGTTGACCTTCCCGAGACGCAACGTAGAACATTCTGGTGGGACACGTTAACACACACACACACACACACACACACACACACACACGATGATACTGACATCAGCATGACATCCGGCTACAGGTTACTTTCATTAACGTTGTTCTTTATTGTTCTGACATTATAAGCTGATACCAGTCCTGCTCTAGCAAGTACAACATTGTATTGCTGATAAAAATGAGAAATGGTCGAGAATAATTTCATTTTTGAAAGAGAAGCACTCTATACTTGAGGAAGGTTCGGATACGATGGGTTTATAACGCCTGTGTTTCTTTCAAATCCTCAAAACAGCAACTAGGGATTTACACCCCTTTGTATCCACAGAAGAGCGGAACGGAGAATACCACATTATCTTTGAACGCTACACACTGGTCTTTGAAGGCATGGCTGTAAAGCACATAAATACAGAGTGGCAACACGTGTTCAGACAGGGAGCACACCAACACTACACATTAAGGCCACGTTGGGGGTTGTACCCTATACCGGGAAGGAACATGTGACTCACTGAGCAACCGTCACACCCAAATGGAACCACTAATGAGTCTGTCAACATTAGATAACCGTGTGTGTTATGACAAGAAATGACACAATAGGTCGATAGATGGGCGCATGAGGAAGAGAAAGGTACCTGGAGATGGCGAAGATGCAGCCGTTCATGGAGCCGAAGCAGGACAGGGCCACAAACAAAGGGACCACGATGGAGAAGTTTCCCATCACCCTACTTGCAAATTCCTGGAAGTGATTAAGATGATATTAACATGTATCAATGCATATGTTATGATCAAAGGTGTTAACGAATAATGCTGCAATTTATTTAGCCATTTAAAAGAAAAAAAGGCAGCTTTTGTTGCCTTTTAGAGCACATTAAACATACTTTTAAGTGCTCATTGTTGAATTACAGGATCGCACATATCAGCAAGGGACAAATCGAATCAAAACGTTTTACCAGTACTTCTAGACAGAGCAATTTATTGCCAAATTGAGTTTGAGACGTGAACTTTTCTCGGTGCACATATGTCGACACAAGATGGGGGAACAAAGTGGATTCCTCCTGTATCCAATTGCATCCGCTTAAGAAGCGCTCTTCGCACAACCCCTTAAGGTGCTTCCAATCACGACGAGTGTGTACGGAGCAATACATGTAACCCCATTAGAGCGGCGCTTATCCAATCAGGGGCTCTTTGAGACATGGGGCTACGAGCACCTCAGGCTGCAGTGCCATGCAGGTGGCCCCCTCCGTGCTGTAGGCGCGCACGTGGGGGGGGGGGGGGGGGGGGGGGGGGGGGGGGATGTTGGTAAGACTGTTGTGTGATGCAATTAGCATCACCGGGGAGGAGGAACTGGAGCTATCGCATTAAAATCAGTCGAGAAGGCCTGTCTGCTAATGATGACGACTAAAGTGCACATTAGGGGGGAACACCCGCGCACACTTCAGTGGATGAGCTGCGGGTCAGGTGGACCCATCTCCATGGCAGCCGTTACAAGAGCTCCAGACTGCCCCGCCCTTCTCCCGAGGCAACGGGATCCCCTGACCCCATTTTTTTATAGGTCTGAACATTTTGAGGAACCCCACCAAACGATATCAACATCCTGGTGCATGAATGCAAATCGCCCCACCCTCAGTGATAAGCCGCCGTTGGCTATGAATCGGGACCTTTTATGACACCCTTCTCACCTTATGAACTATTAGTTCTTCACAGAAATGTCACAGTGATCTCTTGCTTTCAAGTCGTACATTTCCCGTGGACCCCGTGTTCGTGTGCATCTGCCTGACGATCTCTTCGGCGTGGTTTATTGACTTCAGTGGTGTGGAGAACACAAAGGGGCTTTGAGGAATCTAAATCGATTCGTTAATCCAAAGATATCCCCGTGTGTGTGGACAGTCACCGACCTAATGTTTCATTCGCCCACGCCGGCTAATAACATAAGAGGTGTGCGCGTGTCGGAAACCCCATGGCGTGGGGGGGGGGGGGGGGGGTGGGTGGTTACCACGGCGACGGCCCCCGAGGCAAGGAGCTCGTCTGCAGACATCACAGTGTAGTACGCCACGTTGATCAGCACGTAGCAGATGGACACTCCCGCCATGGAGATGCAGATGGCCAGGGGAAGGGTCCTGGGGAGAGAGGGGGGGGGGGGGGGACAATGATAACCTCTGTGTCTACAGACTCAGGCCGCTATGACTCCATGTTGATAACCTCTGTGTCTACAGACTCAGGCCCCTATGACTCCATGTTGATAACCTCTGTGTCTACAGACTCAGGCCGCTTTGACTCCATGTTGATAACCTCTGTGTCTACAGACTCAGGCCCCTATGACTCCATGTTGATAACCTCTGTGTCTACAGACTCAGGCCGCTTTGACTCCATGTTGATAACCTCTGTGTCTACAGACTCAGGCCCCTATGACTCCATGTTGATAACCTCTGTGTCTACAGACTCAGGCCGCTTTGACTCCATGTTGATAACCTCTGTGTCTACAGACTCAGGCCCCTATGACTCCATGTTGATAACCTCTGTGTCTACAGACTCAGGCCGCTTTGACTCCATGTTGATAACCTCTGTGTCTACAGACTCAGGCCCCTATGACTCCATGTTGATAACCTCTGTGTCTACAGACTCAGGCCCCTATGACTCCATGTTGATAACCTCTGTGTCTACAGACTCAGGCCGCTTTGACTCCATGTTGATAACCTCTGTGTCTACAGACTCAGGCCGCTTTGACTCCATGTTGATAACCTCTGTGTCTACAGACTCAGGCCCCTATGACTCCATGTTGATAACCTCTGTGTCTACAGACTCAGGCCGCTTTGACTCCATGTTGATAACCTCTGTGTCTACAGACTCAGGCCCCTATGACTCCAGTGTCCTGATACACCAGCAGAGAAACCAGTAGCCGCATTCAAATGGTCATAAAACAATGGTTCAATGGGCCATTAAAATTAATCATGTAGCAATTTGACTGTACATTTATTTATTTTTACTGAGCAGACATAAATACAATTAAGAAGTGCCATTGAAAGGTTCCACTACTGACCTCAGGCCTGTTTTTAACCATTAGGGGGCAGTCCACTCATATAGGTGGTCCAGGGATGCATTAAGCTTTGGGCCAAAGACGCCTAAAAAGCCTTCCTGGACAGTTGTCATGGCAACCAGTTAATCTTGCTGGCCTTGGTATGTGTTTTTCAAGGCTGTAATGATGGAGCTGGACCATCTAAAGTGGTCCAAGAGAAAAGGCTTGCACCCTGATCCTATACACTCAATTTAAGTGTATTACAGAAAGAAACCATTCAACACACCAAATGAAGCTTCATGAAACAACATTAATGAAAGGAACAACGTACGGGATAGAGGAAGCTAACAGGGAACTTACTTCTCCGGTTTATCCACCTCTTCGGTCACAAAGTTAAGATAGAACCTATCAACACAAAATGTATCGTTGTCCGTAAATCTGTTGAACAGATACCATATAACACAATCATACAATGCATATGGTATGATTATATAAAATACATCAGCTACCGCTATAAGAATAATAACACAGGTTAATAACATTTGTAAGAGACACTTTTCAAAACTTTTTGACAGTTATTTTTGAGCTATTGCGAGAACCCGTGTTTTACCAACAGCCGTCTCACTGTGTTTGTGTGTGTGTGTGTGTGTGTGTGTGTGTGTGTGTGTGTGTGTGTGTGTGTGTGTGTGTGTGTGTGTGTGTGTGTGTGAGACAATACCTACCACCCAGCGTAAGCATACATCCCAGAGTAGAAGGCCAATGGCAAGTCGGCCAGGTTCATAGCGGTCAGATCAAAGGCATTCTCAAAATTCCTTGTCTCCCCTGAAAACACGCGCACACGCACACACACACACACACACACACACACACACACACACACACACACACACACACACACAATGAGTTTACACGGAGCTTCATTGAATGGTTCAACCCTCCCTCCCTTGTATTTCTGATGCAAGACAAGAGACATCACCCATCTGAGTAGGGTTTATA
The DNA here is from genome assembly GCF_031168955.1 of Gadus macrocephalus. Lineage (NCBI taxonomy): Eukaryota > Metazoa > Chordata > Actinopteri > Gadiformes > Gadidae > Gadus > Gadus macrocephalus. The sequence goes on along the minus strand of NC_082391.1, from coordinate 1,904,209 downwards.
AAATGGATCACCGTCCTGAATCCTGGAGTGGCGCCCCACTACGCTTTATGCGGAAAAACGAGTAGTAGCAGCATACACTCGGAACACTTCAACGGCTTTCCTCAATATATTGGCCTAACAAAGCAAATAAAAAGCTAAATCGTGGTTCGACGACAGCCGACGGGTTCTGAGATTGTTGCTCCACTGTTTACCTGCATGCAGGCCACGCCCGCTCAAACGTGTTTGGTCAATGCTATTCGGCCAACAAACGGAAACCATTACGCTTCCAGTAGCAAAAAAACGTATGCCCTTGCCTACAGATTATGCATTGACATGCAGATACTTGTTCACAGAGATAACATGCTCAGTGACCCTGCAACAACAACCTTTCCTCATCACAGGCTTCTATCACCGGGTACACGGGGAGCCGACTGAGCTAGGGAAGGTTTACTAGATGACACCTTTGTCCGTTGAACGGTACCCAGTGTGACGTGGTGTGATGAGCGACTCACCTGTAAACAGCAGGTACATCCCCGGTAGTATTATGACTAAGATGGCGAGGAGTTTGGCGACCGTCAGAAAGATCTGGAAGCGAGCCGTCCAGGTGACGCTCATACTGTTCAGATACATGACCGCAGCTTCAGGGAGAGGAACCACAGACAGTCACATATTAATAATGTGTACTGATCTACACATCTTAGCGCTTATCTATTTCGATTTTCTTTTACTTTCGCAATGTCAACCGTTACATTTTCATGGTGTTTTCAATAAGGTGTCGAAAGATACGGGGTAAAATCCCTGATGTCTCCAGCCTACAGAGAGCCAGACGCCCCCAACAAGTCCTTAAAGATTTGTATCTGTATTCACTTTAAGTCAATTTGTAATTAAATTAATAAAACTACTCTAAACAACATAACTCTCATAGATTCTCTGTGAGCTACACAAACTAACTATAAGATAAACGTCTGTGGAGAAAGGTCGCACAAACCAACGGTACATTGGTCTGTACATTGGTCAAACAGGAGGTCAGCATGTCAGGATGCATACTCAGGCCGATGGCGGCGGCCAGCTTGGCGGCCATCGGGGGCACGGGACAGGGCATGAACAGCGGCTCCAGGATGTACTGGCCAAAGGCAAGCGAGAGCACCGCCATCCCCGCCGGCCTGAGGAGAGAGGTCCTGCTCAGTCAACGCATATTCATACATAGCTATTCGTACACAGAGGTTTATGAGAATCCTCTTTTCGTTTTTGTAATGCTGGTTACCAGTTACATAAACATTTTAAGAACCAAATATTAGATTACAGTGCATTTATCCTCATCTAAATTGCATTTTTATTTCTATATCTCCGCCGTGAACGTGGGAAATCAGAAACTCTTATTTATTTCCGATCTTTGATAACGCAATAACTAATACGAGGCAACTCTCGATGCAGTTTACACGGAGTTACTACTAACTCAAATTTATTTACTCATTATCAATGCAACCACATCCATTGAGCATGTATTTCTATACTGTTTAAAAAAATAACAGGCTACTCCACCAGATAACCATCTAGATTTGAGTTGGACTGTCGAGATTTTAAAACGGATCTGTTTAGATATGTTGAGACAGAAACTATGGTTTTTTTCATGTTCTCCATCAGTTAAGGCCTATTTATTAGTAATCAATAAACCATGCATTAACTATTCTATTCACATGGACATGATGTCCGTGTAAATAAAATGTGCATTAACATCATGGATTTGGATGGAATGTGTTTGGTCACTGACCCTAACCCCAACCTTGAACAAATTCAAACTCTGGGACGCGAATATAGACCCCTCCCAGACCATAGGACCCGCCCAGATCATAGCCCCCCCCCCCCCCCCCCCGATCATAGGCCCCCCCTCACCCTACAGCAATATCAGTGTGTGTGTGTGTGCGTGTGTCTGTGTGTGTGTGTGTCTGTGTGTCTGTGTCTGTGTGTGCGTGAGCAAGAGAGGTGGGCTTTACAACTCTTAACAAGCGCTTGGTTCTTACAGGAATGTAAATAAGGTCAGCCTGGTACAGTTGTGATCGCCTGCTCAGCATCTTCATCCCCCCCCCCCCCCCCCCCCTCCTTAATTTCCCACAAAATCCATTAAGCTTCCTTAGCTGGTAGAGGCCACGAACTGGAAGAGGCCCTCTCTCTCTCTCTGTGTGTGTGTGTCTCTCTGTGTGTGTGTCTCTGTGTGTGTGTCTCTGTGTGTGTGTCTCTCTCTCTCTCTCTCTCTCTCTCTCTCTCTCTCTCTCTCTCTCTCTCTCTCTCTCTCTCTCTCTCTCTCTCTCTCTCCCATTGGCTCTTGTGTACCATTCCTCCTGTTCATTTCCCATCGTTCCCATTGAATCTTGATCTGGGCCTGAGGCGGGGATAGCAGAGAGCTTATACTGGCGCTGTTGTTTGCTTTGCGCTCCTGCTGCTTACAATCCCCATTTCCCAGGGGCCCTTTCAGCCCCCCCCCCCCCCCCCCCCTCCCGGTGGGCCTAAAGTGCATCTTTCCATTCTTTATGAGAATTCCATAATTGACGGAGGGATTCTCCACCTACCTGATAGCAATTAGGTCAGACCATATCCGTATGAAGGCTAGGTGCGGACCGAAGGCCTCGAGGATGTAGGTGTAGTGTCCGCCTGATTTGGTGATACAGGTTCCCAGTTCTGCATATGAAAGCGCTCCTGCAATGCAAATAGGATAAATGATTGATTTTGGTCCTATGAATAGCACAGTGGTTGTACACATGTGTTATCCACACCGGCCAGACCTCCGGCAGGATTAGGGAGTGACTGACAAGGAAATGGTCAAAGCTAGGATTGGACATATATTTTAGAAGCATTTGTGGAAATTATCTTTACATCCCGACCAGAAACTATAAACCAAATGCTGTGATAAAGAATGTGTTTCTGTGTTTTCACTCCTTCCCCAGGCCTGTTCAGCTGTAAGCACTGTGCCTGTGCACTCATTGCGCGACCCGAGTCTTCCACAACTCTCTCAGACCTACTGCTTAAGGAAGTGAGTCTGGTGAGTCACCTGCTTCTGGGGAGTGGCTTTGGAGGGTGATTGGAGGCCTTATCTTTACTTTGGTCTTCCCTACCTTTAACTTTAGGATGGATCTTTATCTTCAGGTGGGAGCATTAGCTGTTAAAATAACCTGATAAATCATATAAAAAACAATATATTCCATTAACGATAATTTTGCAAACTAGAAATGTTCATATTTAAAAGAGATTCTTTCATCAGAAATATAATCAGAAGGAAGATTCAAAATTTCAATTTCCACAATTTAATATGTTTTTAGTCCATGTTTTAGAAATTGTTATTAGAGATTATCAGCTGAAGAATTAGACATTGACAGATTGACATTTCAGATTTGTTCTTCTCTTGGGACAACTGTTAATGCTTGAACATTTGCTTTACTTACTGCTAATCTTCATCTGACCATGAACCACAATAAAAGAACAGGTAAATGAGGAGAACACAGTTGTGTGCAAACGGCGTGTCTCATCATTTCGGTCACGTGACTGGATTGTCCTCGTACTATATTTAAAGCACCCAATAGGAGGAGTTCCCATGTGACATGGGCTCTTCTCACTGCGGAACGAGGGTAAGACTCATCCCAACTTCTGTTTCGGAGTGCATGCCTTTATCTCATCTGCCCTTGCCTAGCGTTACTTCCTTTTTACCTGAAGTAGCAGACGGTAAATGTTTCATCTTAAACACGTCATTGATCAATCTACTGGGACTCACCAAAGAGGGAGAGCACGCCGCACGCGACCCACACGACCAGGGACATTCCCACACTGCCGGTGTTTTTCAGAATGCCCTTCGGGGCCACGAAGATCCCCGCTCCGATGATGGTGCCCACGATGATGGAGATGCCTCGCAGCAGCGTCACCTTCTTCCCCAGCTCCACCTTAACGTCGGGGTCCTCCGAACCCGGGGCTTCGCGGCGGACCTCGGAGTACCCGGCTCCGTTGTGGGACGCCCCGTGGTTGTTTGCTCTGTTTCCATTGCCGACGGCGCCGTTCTGAGACCTCCTGTTCATGTTGAAAGCCCACAGCCTCTCTCTCGGACCGCGGCGTAGGTGTGTATCTCACGACACCTTTGGAACCATCTGAAACTCACCACACAGTGTGTGTGTGTGTGTGAGTGGCTTTCAAAGTTTTAAGCGCTCACTTTTCCCTGAACAAAGACACACCCCCTCCGAGCACACACAGCACTGAAGCGCAGACAACCTCCGACACACACGCGCACTCTCCAATCATCTCCCCCCCGGGCTGAAGGCCTATTCAGTCCTGCAAATCTTTTGAAAGAAAAAAAAAAAAGGAGAACCGTGCTCTGTACAACTACAAGCGTTGTTTCCTCCTCACTGACATGAGGTTACACCCCCTCTTCCTTCTGACAAATTTTGTTACGTGCATTCTTGTCTCTACAAACTGTCTTGCCAATAAAAGCTTTTGGCCCGAAGTGTTTCTTTTCCAAATTAGTCATTTGGAATTACTGCATAAAATACAAAACATACCTGACTTGGTTTCCCTTGCATCACCTTGAGAATCAAGTTGATCCAGTCATCTCTCTCCCCCCCCCCAGTGGGTATGTGATCCAGTCATCTCTCTCCCCCCCAGTGGGTATGTGATCCAGTCAGCTCTCTCCTCAGACCCCCCCCCCCCCCCCCCCCGCCAGACATACACCTTTTGCACCAGGCTTGTCACTACTTTCCCCACGTTTCCTCCCCCCAATCTATGAACTAGCCTCAAAGTGGCGACGCCCGGAGGACCTGGGAGAAACTCCCCCCCCCCCCCCCCCTCCCCCCCAGAACCCCCCCCCCCCCTGGTGCCGGCTGTGTGGGGGGTTTCAACACGCAACACCTTAAGATAATTTCACATACCTGCAGGACCCTGGTAAGGCTGAACATGCCTGTTAGGTTCTATAGCGGGTCTACCTTGCTTCCTGATAAATTGTCAACTCACGCCTAATTTGAACATGAAGTGGATGAGCCAGTTTGGCACGATGAGTCTTTAGACCGAGACCAACCGTTACCGTTGATTCACTGTGTGAAGACACACACCCAAACACAGGCACACGCACGCACACACACACACACACACACAATATGTCTCGACATTGTTATGAGTCACCTACTTTTCTGCTGAATCACAATGATAAGAGTTGTAGCAACATGGCCGTGTTCACCGTTGCATTTCCTCTAACATTACCTTTTATCTCGACATAATTGTATCATTTAATTTTACATTTTCACACTGTAAAACCAAAGGCATGCTATATGTTAGTCAATTAAAAGGGGTTGACATGAAAAGAAACCGTTATGATGAATTATCCTCAAATGAAAGCCACAAACAGTTATGAGGTGCAGCACTAACTTCTAATACTGGAGGGCAGGAAATAGGACAAGACAACTCCCCAAAATGAGGATTCCATTACCGAGAGGATCAAAGTCCAAGCAGTAGTTCATAACTAAAATGCTAAGAGAAGGAAACATGAATTGAATTCAAGACCGATACAATAGCACCTATCACGCGAGTCCTTTAATACACACTTATTAACAGTTAATGAGTACTATATGTTTTCAAGGTTGATAAAATGTGAATTACATGTACTGTAAATACAATGTTATAACGGTCAAGCATAAAAACACACTTAAAGACAGCTCTTTTGAATACTATACATTCTTTTGAATAATAATAACACGTGACAATTGTGCAACAGTTAGAATTCAGAAGACAACGGACCTGACTCAGACGAATCCGAATCAGGCTTGTCCATGGCCTAAGGCTGGTCTTTCTGTTACTGTATAAAGACACCACAAAGAAACATTAACAACAATAGACAGTTAGCAGACAATTAGACCTAGATTCAGCAAAAGGGGTTGTAGTTCACTATAAGGTGTCCCTGAAGTTCCATACACATAGTGTACATATGGTACAAAGTATATTTACTCTGTAATGGTGATTTAAAATATATATATATATTATTGACTTACATTCAGATAGTTGAGGGGTCAGCACAGAAATTTGGCAGACAAGACAGATTTGGGAGCATTACTTGGCCCCTACCTGACAAGCTATCATCATGACAGTATTCTAAGCCCAAAAAGTTTGCTGTAAAACAACTAGCTAGCTAGAACCAGCTAACGTTACCATAGGATTACTTTCTTAAACTTAAAGGAAGAGTCATCCTCCCGTTCGGACCTCTTCCTCTTATCCATGTTTTCTGTGCTAGGGCCTGACTTTTGTCGGTCAGTTGTTTTTTTTCACAGACTTGGTTTGCGGTGCTGACAATACCGACATTTTCTCCAAATGTTCGTCAAACACTTCGCCAACCATAGGTGTCAGGCCGTCCGCCAGCCACTTGCAGTAACAGAGCTTCCGATTTTACCCTTACCGGTAACACTTTATATTAAGGTCCTTGTAATAAGCCTTTATTATTATGTAATAAGACCCTTATTATATGCTTATCAACATTAATTTGCATTAATAACAAAAACACACTTTAAGACAGCTCTTTTGAAACAAATAAAAATAATTTTAAAAACTTCAGAACTTCTATGAAAAATATTCGTGAACATCAACATTTTAAAAAGCGCCCTGGCTATAGCATTATATTCTTATAATTACCATAGAGTCATTCTCCAGTTCGGACCTCTTCCTCTTATCCATGTTTTCTGCGCTTGTTCATGTCTTTTGTCTGTTGGTCTGAGGTAGACGATTCCGACATGTTCTCCAAACGTTCGTCAAACACTTCATCAAGCATATGCGTCAAGCCATCATCGACTTGCAGAACTTCCGGTTTAAAATTACATTCAAACTAAAAGCCTTTAAAGGATATGATATGAGGCACAAAACAGATCACACTCACACAACATTTGCGGACTTATAACCTTAATAAGCAATGATCCCGCTTTCGATTCCTAGATGCATAATAAGCAGTTTTATTAACGATTCATTAACCCTAATAAGCATAAAAAATGCTTAGAAAAAGGTTTAACAATGACTTAATAGGTAAGTTAGTAAGACTCAATAAACATGTTTATTATGTTATTATTAACACTTAGATAGTCATATTAACACCAATTAATGTTAGTAAGCATGTAATAAGTGTCTTATTACCTATTAACCAAGGCTTATTACAAGGAACTTAATATAAAGCGTTACCAATCTAGCATATGTGGCTGTTACAGACCTATAATAAACCTGTCAAATCTATTTTGTATGTGAAGCTGGCCAACCATTTTCTCTGGTTGAGAACCCATCCTACAAGAGTATGATAGAAACTTTGCAACCTCAGTGTACAGTATCGATAAGGAAAACATTATGTTCCAGAACACGGGAAGCTGCAAATAACATGAAGAGCCTAATCATTAAAGTTAAGCGCCGTGAACCATGTAGCTACCACAACAGACTGCTGGTCTGCCAGACAACGTAGTTATTTAGGTGTCACATGTCACTGGATAGACCAAACATCACTGGAGAGGCAATCTGCTGCATTAGCTTGTAAACAGAGGCTCACACAGGTTTGACGTTCTTGCTTATGCATTAGAGGAAATACATTCGGAGTAAAACATCAGGGAAAAAATGACTAGGACGACAACGGACAAAGACTCAAACTTTCTGAAGGCCTTTCGAGTGTGAGGGGAGGGAGGAGAGAAAAGACGTTGCTGAAGTATAGGAGGAGACCGACGCATGATGCATCGGAAGATGGAAATGACTTAGAGGTGAACTATCGAGATGTGTGTGCCATTTTAGGGGACGACACCGTCCTGGAGTACCAACTCCCAGTGCATGCAGTGTTTAATTGTGGTCGATAGGGTTTACATGTTTAAATGTGGTCGATAGTGTTTATATATGGTCGATAGGGTTTACATGTGGTCCATAGTGTTTAAATGTGGTCCATAGTGTTTAAATGTGGTCCATAGTGTTTAAATGTGGGCGATAGTGTTTAAATGTGGGCGATAGTGTTTAAATGTGGTCGATAGGGTTTACGTGTGGTCCATAGTGTTTAAATGTGGGCGATAGTGTTTACATGTGGTCGATAGGGTTTACATGTGGTCCATAGTGTTTAAATATGGTCGATAGTGTTTAAATGTGGTCGATAGTGTTTACATGTGGTTGATATTGTTTAAATGTGATCGACAGTGTTTAAATATGGTCGATAGTGTTTAAATATGTTCTTTTCCCTCACTCTCCACCTCATCCCTAACTCTCCACCTCAAGCTGGTGTGTAGTGAGCGTTCTGGCACCGATTGGCTGCCGTGCATCACCCAAGTGGGTGCTACATATTGGTGGTGGTTAGTGAGGTCCCCCCTTCACTTTAGGCGTCTTTGAGTGTTATTAATTATTATTATTCTTCATGTTTAACCTCTGTTTTCCTTTTATTCCTAGTCTGTTTTACATAGTTTTGAATGATGACCATATGCTCTGTAAGGTGACCTTGGGTGTCTTGAAAGGCGCCTCTAAATTAAATGTATTATTATTATTATATATTATTATTATTATTATCTCCTCAATCTTATATCAACAGTTGATACCACAGCTGCAGAAGCTGGCAGCGAAACGTACAAGAGGCTGGCGCTGTCTGCTTTTGCAAAATGTTATGCTCTGTGGGATAAGACCAGCAGGTCAACCATGGCTTTTGAAACAGTGCAATGGGAGGGCAAATTGCGGTTCCTTCGACCCAACCGGACTCGCTGGAGCTCCCTGTTCTTCGCTGTAGAAAGGGTTGTCCGCATCCAGAAGGAACAAGGAGAAACAGCCATTTGAAATGTATGCACAGCATTGAAGATAAAGATGTAAATTGGCAAATCCCACATTGTTTGTTAAACAGTTTTGAAAAAGGCCTAAGCCTTGAAATGAAATAGTTTATTAGCTATTTGACTTTATTTTATAATGATGTATTTAACATGGACAGACTGTACACAATACATACATTGCAAAAACTCAAATGGCTGTCGGCTAATTTTGATCTGTACATCTTTTATAGGTTCAATCGAGCTGAGTTGGGATTCTTGGCTGAATATGCTGCTGCCTGTCACCCTGGCCCTTAAAATCCTCCAGGGTGAATCATCTGTGCATATGGGCTTCCTGCTGCCAACCCTTTACCAGTTGCAGGACGAGCTGAACAAGCAGGAGACATCTCGCAAAGTGTATAAACCACTCATTGACGCTCTGCAGCATGGGATCGAAAAACGTTTGGAGAGACAATGAAAGACCCTGAGCTGATTGCAGCAGCTCAGGGTCAAGGTTCAGAGCCATGGATAACAAACTGACATGGAAGGCTAATACTCTGGCAAGATACTCAAAGGCACAACAAAGACTTGATTTCTTAAGAAAGCTGCGTAGTTTTAAGGCTGATACAACCATCTTGAGATTATTTTATTTAACTTCTATACAAAGTGTTGTGACGCGGATTTCCTCCCGAAGACGCTCGTCTAAACGTGGAATAAAAAGTGAAGACGCGACGCCACTTTTGCGTCTTCTGTTCAGACCGTCATCATGGAAACGTAGCCTGAGTCTGTATGCACTTGTACTTATGTGCTGTATGTGCTTTTCTTTTTTAAATGTTCCCAAATGCAAGACAAATTCCCCTTGGGGCAATAAAGGTTTATCTATCAATCCATCTACACTGTTCTTCTGTGATCCATTTCCTGTTCTCCCTGTACTGACTTTGCATGCCCTGATTCTGGGTGTGTGACAGTCTGATTGGTCTCTTTTTTCAGCCTCTGTAGTTTCATATGTTAAGTGAGTTTGCCAGCAGGTTTTGATGTGTATTAAATTTCCAGTTTTTGTGTTTTATATACTTTGGGCTGAACATAACTGAAGATCATTTTGTCAGGCCTGTGACATATTGTAACCTAGGAATGGTTTAAAAATGTTAATGTGCAAAATAATTGCAACAGTTATTATTATTATTTATTATATAGTTAACAGTTATAAGTGTATTGGTTTTAATAATATAATTTTGGATAAATCTTATTCATTATAACTGTATTTAAAGGTTGATATATTTAATTGTGTTCAAATGGCTTATTTTTTTTATTTAAAAGGATGTTATTTAACATTATCTTTATTTGAACATTGCCGTTTTATATTTTGTTTGTGTCTATTTTGTACCGTTTCTGTTGCTGATTATTTAAAAAATAAATCCAGAGAAACTCAGTTCTTGTACTCTTGAGTACTTGAGTATTCTTTTCACTGCATACTTTTTAAAAAAATGTTTACTTATTTTTCTGAGTTCTTTCACTTTTACTTGAGTAATTATAATCTTAAAGTAGCAGTTATTTTACTTGAGTGCATTTTTTGGCAACTCTACCAACCTCTGCTGTTGGCGTGTTATCTTTATTGGAATTCAGATTGGACATTAAAGTATTCCATTCTTTTCAAATCACACACTTGTAAAATAACATTTGCATAGCTACGTTTCAATGTGTGCAAACGCCTCCCATTATAAATCTTACCATGCCACAGCCTTTGTCCACAATACTAACTCTGTGTGTGTGTGTGTGTGTGTGTGTGTGTGTGTGTGTGTGTGTGTGTGTGTGTGTGTGTGTGTGTGTGTGTGTGTGTGTGTGTGTGTGTGTGTGCATTTGATTCAAAAGCATTGAAGAGTGGAGTTTGTCATTCAAATAAAATGGGCCACAGAAAGTGTCCCAATAGCTGTGGCACCAAATCTGTTTGGTGTGTGTGTGTGTGTGTGTGTGTGTGTGTGTGTGTGTGTGTGTGTGTGTGTGTGTGTGTGTGTGTGTGTGTGTGTGTGTGTGTGTGTGTGTGTGTGGCAGCAGAGTGTTGCCATTGGTGATGTTAGCAGAAAGAGAGATTGAGAGCAGGAATAAGGATAAAAGGATTTTGTTTCTTTCATTCTTTTGCTTTTCCCTGGTGGGAGGAAAAGTCCCTGGGCCCCAAACCACACACACACACACACACACACACACACACACACACACACACACACACACACACACACACAAATACACACACACACACACACACACACACATCCTGAAAACCGGACACTCTGGTCAAGTTGGCGTGTTGAAAGCAGTTGCCTGGGGGAGACAATGAGAGAGAAAAAAATAGAATGCAGAAAAATACATTGTGAAAAAAAGAAAAAGCATGTCCACCTCCATTCCTTAAACTGACATAGCCCGACTAACTCACCGATAAAACACCCCAGTGTTTGGTCCCTGAATAACGCTTTGATACACATAACTCTTCCATTGTACCTAGATCCAAAACACAAAATACATTTGAATGAAATTGTGCAAAAACAAAACAAAAACAAAACCCCTGCCAAAAAAAATATATGTGTAATTAGTCATTTGAAATCAAGGTACATGAAGTAACCTGCTCTAATTTACACAAATTCAAATGCCAATTTAAAAGGGTCAAACTCAAAGATTTCTGTTTCGTTCTCTTTGGCGACAATAATAACAATATGACGATAATTGGTAAATATCCCCATAGATCCCAATGGTATAGCCACTTTCAGTTCATCTTCAGCTCAGCAGAAGAGGTTCAAACTAGAATTGGTAGCAGCAAGTCGCTCACGAGTATGAGCAGTTCCAGTGATCTGAATAATCTGAAATCTCTCCAATCCGGAATTAGGTCTGGAAATAGCACATTCCTGCTGCTTCACTATAGTTTATTGATATAATATTGCCATTGCAACACAACACTTTGCAGTCTCTGGATTGACCTCTGATAAAAAATCTATTTAGATCCTTTGTGGTATGGTGGACTCATGCTAGATATGACTCGGGGAGTGGTATATGTTCAACATGTGGTTTATTCTAACAAAGACACAAGGTGAACGGGCATGCGCTCGTGAGGTGATTCATGAAGCATCTCTCAAACACAACCAACATGTTCTGATTTACCCTGGTAAACCTTTGGTCTGTCTTGGCTTAAGTGGAAATGGCAAGGTGGCCATGTTTGTAGTCTTCAACTTATCTATAAAATCATTAAAACCTTATATGGTGTTGTCAATTATGTGGTGAAGATACCATTCATAACTGTTGTTAGCTTGACGCATGTCATCAGAAATAGCATAGACTAAAATAATTTACATCACCTCTCTAAAACGTTTGCTACAGTTGATAACACTCTCTGCTGAAGAGGTTAGATTACATAGGCTTGGATAAGAAAAGATGAAAACAAATTATCTTCAAGATAGGACATATTGCATTTATGTAGATAGAGTTCAGCACTCTTGAAATCACTGAAGGCGTACCACATGGATCGATTTTGGGGCCTTTGTTGTTCCCTATATATATATATATATATAAATAATGTGGGCATGTCAATAAATGCAGAGCTATGTAATGCTCTCTTAGACGCCATTCCAAAATCTCTTAGGGATCTAGAAACTTGTTTTAGATAAGGATTAATCAAAGTTGATAATTTTCTCAAAGGTTGATAATACCGAGGACCTTAGAATCTGCACATTGCTGGTGACCAAATTGAACAGGTCTCATGGTATAAGACTTAAAGTTGACTTATTATACCATCAGGTGTGAGTGTGATTAGCCGTTACACGCTATTTAAAAAATCGGCCTTTTCTGACATTACAGGTGGGCATGTCCACCAAGAAGTATGACGGAATGTATCTTGGTGCCCACACTCACTTGTGATGTCAGAAGAGCCAGATTTAAAAAAGGGCTTCCTAACGGCTAATCACACTCACACCTGGTGGTATAATATGTCACCTTTAAGGTATTTTTTTTTTCAATTATAAATGGTCTTTTTAAAACACAAAAAAATTCAAATCAATTACCGGTAGTTAGGACTATATAAATCATGTTTATCGTTAGTCAACAGGAAGAAGATTGTTCATACGCTACTTCCTGTTATCAATTATGGTGATTTATTATATCGTATTTATTCTATTCTTTAAGATGCACAACAAGGCTTGTCGTCCGAATACCCCACAGGCTGCAGGTGGGGAGCACAAAGGCTTCGTTCACACTGCAAGCCATACTGTACGTTCACACCAAAAGCTGTAAAAGATGCAAAATTGTCGAATAGCTCCAAACACAACGCTGTCCAAAATATTTACAGCTCACATCGCTCTTGCGAATTTGCTTTTCCATTTAAAGGAGCCACGCTTTTTGCCTGCACACTCGTAGTTGAAGTGCTGCTGCTGATGCCGAGCCACAAAAACACCACAGTCATAAGTTTGGTCATTAGAAAAAGAATAATAAGCATAAATAAATGAAACACTGAATAACTGATTAATGGAGCGATTGCTTACATGCTAGATTATAGCTTAGTCGATCGCTATCGTGTGTGTGTGTGTGTGTGTGTGTGTGTGTGTGTGTGTGTGTGTGTGTGTGTGTGTGTGTGTGTGTGTGTGTGTGTGTGTGTGTGTGTGTGTGTGTGTGTGTGTGTGTGTAGTATTGTTTATTATGGAAAAGATCCGCTCAACGGGAGCATTTGTGCCAGGCAGACACACGGCAAACGAATTAGAAATCGATTTTAGTGCGGCATCGCCCTGCTTATGAAGTGCACGCACATCTCCACCCACCGCTCTTCCACTGTGCGACCATCCCTGTTGCGTAATGCGGATTGCGTATGCCCTCATACATTGTTGAAATCATATGCTGGATGCTTTATTCTTTCTATGTGTTTTTTAGTTAATGATCGGGCTATAATATTCTCTCACACACCATGATGAAGGAACAAATGTGTGGTTGGTAGGAACTAGGAACTAAAGTTCTTGCGTATGTTTACTGGGACCCACACCGGCGAGAGACATCTACATTCCGATTGGCTGGCGGTCATTTACAGCCGAAACGCTGCTAGCTCATTTGCATAGAGTTGAGCTGCTTAACTCTCATTTACAGCTGTACAGCTTTAAAGCCATCGCTCAAGCGTTTCATCGCTCCTATAACTTTATCGCTCATGTCTAATAGAAAGTGAATGGGCGTTTATCACTCAAAAATGCGTTGCAGCTATTGGTGTGTGAACGCACAGTTAGTGATCCATTTGGAATTATTGGTCAGATCAGTTTTTTGGTTTGGTTGTTCACATTATTTTATCACTTGTATTTTTATTCGACTCACATCTGATTAAGGACCACATCAGAAAGTGACCTGAATCATGTATCGGATTTGGGCGGCTTCGGGTGCATTGTCAACGAGATCTATGTTTATTAAGCTGGGTAAACTCCCCACCAATCTTTCCTCACTGGTTTCGAGTACATCAATAGATATGAAACATTGTGCAAGACAGCGTTTAGCTATGACAGTGTTTCTTAAACTTTTATACCGCGTACCACCTCAGAAAATATTTTTCTCCCCAAGTACCCCCATTATGAACGATAAAATATAACAAATACAGTAGCGTAGGCCGCCCTATTTAGCTATGCACTGCTCACGCAGGAGATTCTTCTTAAAGTAATATCATCTATTGTCAACTGTTGCCTGCTGTTCAAAGCGGTAGGAGTATAACTGACACACAGACATACACACTGAGGCAACCCGGAACGGGTTTTATTAAAAAATCAGACAAAAAGTCTCTCGCTGAAAAAACACAGAAGAACGTAAAACCAGGGAGGAATCGACGGTCGTATCCTCCCCCTGACTGTTTTAGCACGATCTTAAAGAGACGGCGTCCCTATAACACAGAACAAAAACATGTCAATAGCTCAGGGGTGAATTATGTCTATTGAGTCCACCACAAGACTACACTTGGGTGATTATTTAATATTACTCTCCTCTTTGAGCCTCGCACTCTCCCCCCTTCCTCTATCCCTCCCCAACACAAGCCTGTGCTTTATTTCAATATAGTTAGGTAGGTTGCTGCCTTAGCTGCTGTTGCACTCTACAGTTTATTCCACTAAGGTGCTTCTGTAAATTAACACAATTCTCAGTTTCAGAAGAAGCTGTTGCCATATGTTTAAAAAATGTAAATGCACTTTGACCCCTGAATAACAGTAAAAGCTATTGAATAATGGATTTGCATGCATAGTAAACTACACTTCCATTGAACAATTACCCCTGTAAGGGGTAAATTGACTCATTTTATAATGTCATCAAATAATCACACCCTAGCTGCGTTCAGACACACGTGTATGTCCTGATATTCTCATGATATTCTCCTGATGGGCCGTATGAGTAAACAACATATCCTGACATTTGTACCCTGAAAATCTCCTGAGTAATACTACACCTGAGGTAGTATTTTCTCCGTAGGAAATGAAAATGACCTTATACGTGAATAAGGAGTAGAAAATCTATATTACTCACCCCACTTGGGTGGGCGTGTTGATGACGCTTCTGCCTGTCATAGAGTGGCCCCTAAATGATAATCAGCCTGTCGCCTTTTGTTCGCAGAATGATCAAAAAATATTTAAATGTTGGCACTGCGAGTCATTCAAGGTGCGCACTAAAGTATAGGTCACAATATAGTACACATCATACAATAAATTGCAATGCATGAGTTCACAGCTGTACTCGTATATATATACAATTATTGACAACACTTGGCTGAACATTATAGGGTCCAGTCCTTCCCACTCCCTTTTTTCTCAGTTAAACACAGAATTCAACTACATTCTTCCTAGTGTTTGTTATATGTGAAATGAAGCAGGTAACGCAGTCGTTCGCGATGCCTTTCTTCTTCGTTGTTTCTTCTATATGTCTGTTACTCATGCTCCAATCTTTCATCCATCAATGCTTCGTATTTTGTGGACGCAACGGAATATATGATGCATCATTTTAGCAACATTTAAGTTGATCGCGATGAGTTCTGCCCATTCTGCCTCCATTTTGTCAGTGGTCAAACCAAAACAAACTACAGTTACAGCGGCCGTACTTATTCCGCGTCTTGCAAACTTAGACCCAACTTCATATCCTGCCCCTTGCAAACCCACCCCACTAAACCCCCGTTGATTCAACTGATGTCTAAACTACACTATGTCCGCATATAATGCATCCAGAGGTTGAGCGAGCGCAACCTCTACGCGCTGAAACTCTAGTAATATTAAAAGTTGGCCGGCACGTTGCATGAAAATTATGTTTAAGTCTCCGGCTCACTAACAGTGAATTCCACTGGAATTCCAGAGGTTTCGGTGCTGAACGGGTTTTATACAATTGTTCGCTTCGACGTCAACGAGAAATATTCGCGGAACAGTTGTCCGAGCGAGGCGAGGACTACAATGATGTTGTTTCTGACTATTGAATCGTGGACTTTGACTGCTTCATTCGACACGTTTTCTTAGGAAAAATCTTAGGCTTTTTTTTCGGCACTGCGTGTTCGATTGTAAGATGACGTTTGATATGCGATGGTTTCATGGATTCCTTTCTAAGAACATCCCCATACACCACCACATACCTCCTGTGCTCGGTTTAAAGTCCGTTTTTTACAGTTCTGCACGAAATATTCTCCTCATGTCCGCACTTCTTTTCCAAATCGTTCCCGTTTTGAGCCACGATCAGTGTTTTTAACCATTCATAATTTTGCTGCTTAATAATATCTATTAGCTGTTTAGCTTACAACCCAACTACGAAACAGGATGAAATTCAAACAAAAATATGACAGGAAAGGCACAACTTATTTCAAACCCCATTTTCATGGTCTCATGCTTAATGCATTTCCATTCGTAATAATATTTTCCTATTGTGTTAAAAAATTGTAAAAAATTAAATATTAATTAATCATAGCCTATAATTTTTTTTGGAAATAGCCAAAGACATAAAGGGCCCTATTTTGCACCCAGCACAATTTACTTTCTAAAACAACGCATGTATCGTTGCTAGTTTGCAACCGGCACGAAGCAGATTTTCCCCCGCAGCAAACTCGCGCCACTAAACTTGCGCCCTGAGAGGCTAGTCGGCGAAAAGCAGAAGCGTGTTCCGGCGCAAGTGATGCATGGTGCTATCTTATAGATCGATAAAGCAGTTGCGCAACTGATACCAGGTCTAAGTGCACTAGCGGATAGCGCAGTTGGTGTTGCTATTTCCTAATCCTAATCCTAATTTAAATAATATGATGATGTTGATTGTGGAAAAAAAAAAATGTCATCGGGGCTACATGAATGAACACTGTAGTAGGCTATGCCATGCGTTAAAATAATAATAATACCAATAATAAACTCGAGCAAAGTAGGCTATATCCCAGCCTTCCAAAACAAAATCTTGTTTGAGAGTAATTGATAATGTTGGTTAAATTATTTGGGAAAGGACAGCTGATACAGCAGTTATAAGTTGTACTTTTAATTCAATGTAGCCTATCTGCAAACATCGTACAGCATCGCATATTTTCTAGACACAGACATCGTGTACAAGCCCATAACCTTTAGGATTGATGAGTATTTGATCGTGAGAGTACATTGTTTTACCGCAAGTGAGTGTTTAAAAAGATGAATGAATGCGGGTGCGCGTGTATGTGTGTTTAAAAGAATGAACGAATGCAGGTGCGCGAAATTTACATGACCACACAGTATTTCTGAAGTTGTCGAAGAAAACGCTATTCCATGGGTGAATAAGGCCATATATCAGTTGGCCATGAACTGAGCGATTTGAAGTTTGAAATTCATGTGGTCATGCATCGTCGGAGACTGCAAACGCGCTGTCAAAATATCAACTTGTCAGGTTCAAATGCGCTTGGGCTCTTAAAGGGGATGTTAGATGGCACAATCATTGGTTGATTCCAGGTTACACCCAAAACACACCTACGGGTATTCAGACCAACCCAATTTACATTTGTCATTGTCAATTGTCATTTATCCGCCGGTATGTGTGTGCATTCATTGAGGATGTTTTGATAGACTATTTGTGCAGAGAATCAGCTGCAGTAATAACCCTGTCAGACAATATTAACACTGCTTCAGCACACACACACGCACACACAGTTCACCAGCATTAACACGTTGTACGCCTACACACACTCCCACACACACCAGAAAACTACACAAACCTTTGGGCAAATTTCTAAATGCCCCGACATTATAAAGCAATATATCTTTATTGAATACATCATCTTCAAACCTATGCCTTGCACCAGTATATTTCGATAACGTGATATTGCGTACATTCTATTGTTTTATTTATTTTTTGTTTAAGTGTTTGATTCTTTAAGCAAGTGTATTGTTACAAATCAATCCTGTGTGAAAGACGTATTGAACCGCCAACTCACATGCGGGACGGGACGCAACCAAGGACTCAACTTGTAGAAAGCAGGAGGCAGCTCAGAGAGTATATGGGCGCACTCACACTAGGCAATCTCAACTGGGCCTGAGTACGGTTTCCTCTTGTACATACGTCATCACCCAGAGTCCGCTGGTTAGTAGAACAACAATGGAGAACAACACAGAGAACACAATTGGCACTCTACTGGATTTGTTTCTTGTTTGGAGCCGTTCTACTCAGATACAGCCCTCGCTCACTGAGCGTTTTTACACTGCCAAATATGCCGTTTTGCACGCCTTTTTGCACGCCTTTTTCGCGGCACGGTCCGTGCGTTTACGCTGCCCGAGGTAAATGGCCTGCTTAAGATAGCACCCCAATTTACCCTCCCAGACCCTGCACATATTGGCGGTTTATTAGGTTTCATTCTGTTGTAAATGCGACTGCGACTGCTGCATTGTCTCTGTGGAGACAGCGCATGCGCTGTCTCCACAGAGACAATGCAGCGATAGCATGAGCAGTTCTAACCGGAGAGAAAGTGAAATCTGCGAGCTGCTGATCATGTGAGAGAAGGTGATGCAGTTGTATTAAACAAAGACGTTGAAAGATGGTGCGATCTATGAGAGAGACACAAAATAATTGTCCTTACGAGCTTTTGTCGGGATAAAAAACAAGTTTTAAAAAATAAATAATATGTTGGCGTATTTGCCCTTGACGTGAACTTACTCTTGCATGCGGGTTTCTTTATTCATAAAAAAATAAAAACATTCGGGAGTAGGCCTATGCAAATTATACTAAAGAGGTCTAGACTCTGTGCGCAGCCCTGCCTTCTCCAGGGAACCAAGAAAGCCTGCGCCGTGACGAACGGGGGAATTTTGATCAAACACACAACTTGGCTACCGCACCAATGTGAACCGCTTTCCGCCATGTTTATTGTTTAATGGGGTAGAAGGGTCGCATGGACTATACGTCATCCATCTCCGGTTGCGTATCCGTGCGTGGGTCGGCTCAGTAGCGTCTGTACCGTGGCCTGAGCACTTCTCTCCGAAGTGTACTCAGGCAACGGAATTGTACTCTGGCCAGGCCACTGTACTTGACTATGGATGGTGTGCTCACACTAGCCAAACGATTGTAGACTTTAGGGGGCAAACGTACTTGAGTATGGTACAGATGACCTAGTGCGAGTCTGCCCTAAGGTTAAAAAATGGCGCTGGTTTATTTACAGTGCCAAAAAAGTGCAAAAGTCAAACTAAATAAAACAGCCCCTCAACAAGCTGTCGCATTTCAAATGCCCGCCTTTTAATTTCCCCAACCCAGTCTCGCCATTAAAGGTCCCATATAGAGATTAGTGGGCCCCTAACACAGTATTTGAAGACGTTCCCGAAATTCAGCCGTGGTGCAGAATTGCAGCCACTACGAGCCAGTTGCACATTGAACTTTCCCAAAAGTTCAATGTGCGCCGTTTCAGTGTCTGTAGCTTCAATGCTAATGAGGAGAGAGGCGGGTCAAAGAGGAGGGTGGGGGTGTGGCCCTGAGCAGCTTGCAGCCACGGTACTATGCGCTGTTTACAGTGGATGTATCGCAATGGCGAGGCGCGCAGAGCCTGTTGCCATGTTCTGTAAATATTCGGGAGTCCTGGAGCTCTATATCTAAATAATATCTTATTATGCATAGATATATCATATATATATATCATATCATGTATATTATCACAGCCAAAAGCTGTGTGTGCTTCCTGAGATATTATGGATCTCAAATGACTCTCTGGTTCTTCCACGTCCCACCAATCTGAAGTAGACTGAACGACGACATGGAGGAGAAAAGGATTGTTGCGCGCGATTGTTGGTCGCGATTTTCTCCCGCCAGAGCCTCGCCGCCCCGGCAGCAGGCAGCGCTTAGGCACCAGCGGGCGATACCAAGGCGGTGGTCCCTCGGCAGCAGGACGCGGGGCTCAAGCGGGAGACAATCTCGGGCAGCAATCCCTTTCTCCTCCATGTCTTGGTTCATGTACTTCAGGAAGTCAAAGCCAAAGTTCCCTTCCCCCAATACCTTCTCAACCATGGCTGAGATAACCCCCACTACGAGTCTCGTTGTGGAAATACCAGAGATGTTCTCCTGTTGCTCTAGGCCTACAACACTTGTGTTACAGTCCTGGAGCTCTATATCTAAATAACATCACAATAATACAGTGTCAAAAGATGCTCCCCATATTCTTACAGTGTACATGGAGTCAATAGTAGTGTAAAATAACATGTTTCTGCAGTGGGATTATCGTTTGATAGAGGCAGTTGATCAACAGATGAAATACGCTACCAAACACATAAGGTAGCACTTTTTGATATGGTAGCAGGATTCGATAGACTCTGATACTGTATAATGACGGCTTTATTGGAGATTTCAGGGGTACAGTATGTGTATTTTACACCAATACTATGCCGCAGATCAATAGTGTTGTCATGTGCATGCACTAGGTAGCAAATCTGACAAGGGAGCAGAAATTGTAAAAACACCGGGACACTAATGTTCTGCTAACTATTGTAAATAATAATAATAAAAATAAGCAAAATACTTGACTTAATATGCTGCACCTGTCTATGTTGTTGCCAGACATATCTTGCATCCTGTCTCGATATTTTACAACATACAACATTAGATTCATGTAAATAATTTATTGTGGAGTTACACCATTTTTGTTTATGGGATGGCCATCTAGTGGAAACAAGAAGGTTCTCTGTATGAGTTAGCCATCTCACAAGAAATTTATACTGTCTTGCTTAATGTGCCTATTGAATCGGTCTCCTGAATCATAATCAGAAAAATTGAGATTTCTTTCAGGAGCAGCAACTGCACGAGGCGCTTGAGACTGAAGACAGAGAGCCAATGCATGAGACTGAAGACAGAGAGCCAATGCATGCGACTGAAGACTGAAAAGTGACTGAGGTGTCTGAACTGTGCCAAAAACGGTCTCTCTATCTGTCTGTATGTCTGTATGTCTGTCTGACGCCCTGTCTGGCATACTTTGGCAGGACAGGCATATGGCCCCAATCTCTCTAATCAAGTCGTTCTATCAGCACCTCATGACACGCTGAGTGACTTCAGTGGCCGAGCAGCAAGTAGACAAACATATCTGTACTGGTGAACTGAGCTCTGCGCTCTGCCTCATGGCTCACCTCTCTATGGGCTGCATGTATGACACTGCCCTCTCATGGCTCACCTCTCTATGGGCTGCATGTATGACACTGCCCTCTCATGGCTCACCTCTCCGTGAGGTGCAGACGTGTGACGCTGCGGTCTCATGGCTCGGGGCGTCTCTGGAAGGGAGGGTCTTAGTATTTCACAGCAGTGACATTGTTTTGGAATCAATTTAGAGCGTATGCGCAGATGTGCCACATCCAAAAACAGCCCTGCCAGTTTTGAACTATTGTAGTTACTAAATTAACTTCAGTAACTGCTTCGTCAACATTAGCACACATAATAGGAACGCCTTGATGTCGGGTTTCAGAGGAACCGGGAGCTCATAAATCTTGGCTCACCGTGTCCCAATTATATAAACAACATATTGATATGGGCGTACTGTTATCAGTGTCCCTTCATGGACAAAACAAAACACTGTAATGGGAATGTTGCCTGCCCCTAAGAGGTCACTTATCTGCATTTATCTGCAGCCAAAGGGAGAATAACAGAACACCTTAACGACAAGGTTGACTCATGGGTGCGGAACAGGGGCCGACATCAAACTAAGACTAATTACTGCATCTGCGTTTACATCAATCTAATAGAATATGGGCCATCCCTCCCTCTTCCCTTATTCTCTGCTGCATAGCACCTGCCTGCTCAGTGGAGGCCTAGATGATACTTGATATCTTTGGTTAGTTTTGTTTGTATATTTAGCCGAAAATATATCTTAATGTATAGTTAGTAACTCAGTTTACCAAGGGGCTGCATTTAAAGCTACAAAAATAATACAAATCAAATCAAAAAAACTACAGGGGATCGTTTTTTTCTTTTTTTCACTCTGGTACCTGGTTTCAAAAAGACACTGAAAATGTCTGGACGGTCGGTCCAAACGTACCAGACTTTTGCATTTTTACACAAAAATCTTTTCTGTATGGATGGGGCCTTAGCGTTGGCCCTGGGGGAGGGAATTACACCGACGGGTGATCCACGCCGGAAGGCAACATCAGAGGGGAAAGGAAGGAAGAAAGTAGTGATGGTGAAGGGAGGGGGGAAGTGAGGTGAGAAGAAGGGAAGGGTGGATTCCTATAATAAAGGTAGCCAGCCTCTTCCAGGCAAACACACGCACACGCACACACGCACACGCACACACACACACACACACACACACACACACCAATGCAAACCCACAGCGGCCCGCTCCTATAAGTCTTACTCTTCTTCCTCGTACACAACACTTCCCCCCCACACCCCCACACACTTCCATTTCCCCCGCTCGCTCGCACTCTCTTTTTCACTCTTTCATGCTTCCTCTCTCACACGGCGCTGCTCTGAGCCCCTCGCTTACACACACACACACACACACACACACACACACACACACACACACACACACACACACACACACACACACACAGAGACTGTCACTGGCACTGGCTGTCCATCTTCCATTACAGACTCCCTAGAGTTCAGCTGTCCAACTACCCTGACACGCACGCACACACACACACACACACACACACACACACACACACACACACACACACACACACACACACACACACACACACACACACACACACACACACACACACACAGTGAAGCCTGCCCTTGTACCCTGGTGTTCATTCCCTCTGTACCTTTGGCTCTCTTTCCATCACTCTGTTTTCATCTTGCTGATGCCTGACGGCATTCTTTGTTCCCCAACCATTTACTTTCCTTTTACCCTCTTCACACACACACACACACACACACACACACACACACACACACACACACACACACACACACACACACACACACACACACACCGCCCAACTCTCTCTCTTGTGTTCTCCCTCCTCTCTGTTGTGTGAGTGATCTGACCACCCAGTCCCAGTCCCCCTTCCCTCACTTTCTCTTTCACTTGTTGTCCTTTCATCTCTTCTTCTTCTGTGTTTCTGAGTGAGGTGATGCTGGAAGATGAATGCCCTCCTCCCGCTGTTGTTGCCCACAGAGCTGGGGGCTGGACCAGAGGCCAGGGTGTGCACTTGTGTGTGTGTGTGTGTGTGTGTGTGTGTGTGTGTGTGTGTGTGTGTGTGTATGGAGAATGGGAGAGCTAGGGATGGGAGAAAAGAAGCAGAGGTGCAGAAAGTGACATTGACAAATGATCTGTAATTGACGTAGCCTTGTGTGACACAAACACACACACACACACACACACACACACACACACACACACACACCGTGGCAGCGTACTGCGACAGTGCCCTGTTTCAGGGGCCAAAGTGCCGGTCTGCAGCTATGGAACATTGGATTAGTGAAGGCCGGACGGGCTCCATGAGGTTGATAACCATCCAAACGGATCCTTGTCATTGGTTTAAGTATTGATTTGAAAGTGGTTAGAAACTATAGGCCCTATCTTGCACCCAGCGCAATTGACTTTCTACACAACACATGTATCGTTGCTAGTTTGCACCCGGCGCAAAGCAGATTTTCCCCCACAGCAAACTCGCACCACTAAACTTGCGTCCTGCGAGGCGTGTCGGCGGAAAGCCGAGGTTGGTTCCGGCACAAAGGATACATGGTGCTATCTTACAGATCGATAAAGCAGTCGCGCGACTGACCGAAAAATACCTGCGCTGTGTTCCAATATCCATACTATCCGTACTTGCTATACTTAGTCTGAGTACGTAGCTCATTCCAATTAAGATCGGGGCGAAAATAAGTGAATGAAAGGACCCGGATGGTGTACTCAGAACGGTCAAAACGCTGAGTAGGGATCGATGGACACATTTTCGTACTCAACGGCAGCCATCTTAGCTACGTAGTGGAAGAGGGCTGAGCCAGGCTGAGCCAAAGTCGACGAAATTTCCACATAGCCTGCATTAATAGAGACATTTTGTCGTTTTTATAGCTTTTATAGCTTTTAATAACTGCTAGGCTTAAACAGTTCAACGTTCAAAGCGGGTTGTTTATTGCGGGGAAGGAGCCGCGGCGGCAGTCGCGATTGTAATTTCTGTTTAGTGTACCACGGAGTATTCGAGTATTCGAACAACACTGACATCTGAAAATCAACGCACTTAGTGAGTGCGGATAGTGTACTACGTTTAAGTGTCGTCATGGCAGTATGGATATTGGAACACAGCACTGGTCTAAGTGCACTAGCGGATAGCGCAGTTGGTGTTGCTACTTGGACGTACAATGGCAGGTCGGAACTTAAGCTTACACACCAATATTATGATGATGATGTTGATTGTGGGAACAATTGTTTACAATAGGGGCTGCATGAATGAACACTGTAGTAAGCTATGCCATGCGTTAAAATAATAGTAATAATAATAATAACAATAATAAACTAGAGCAAAATAGGCTATATCCCAGACTTCCAAAAATGTATCTTGTTTTAGGGTAAATGATAACGTTGGTAAAATGATTTGGGGAAAAAACAACTGATACAGCAGTAGTAAGTTGTAGGCCTACTTTTATATCAATGCATCTGCAAGCACCATACAGCCAACCCATATTTTCTTGACAGGTATGACAGGCATGAACAAGCCCATACATTTTAGGATTGATGAGTATTAGATTGTGAGAAAACATTGTTTGACCCCGAGTGAGTGTTTAAAAGAATGAATGAATGCGGGTGCGCATGTGTGTGTGTTTAAAAGAATAATTAATAATAATTGATAGGATTTATATAGCGCTTTTTTTGAGGTCACTCAAAGATGCTTTACATCACATAGAATATACAGTACATGAAGAAAAGAAAAACAGGAATACAATGTGTCCATCAATGCATAGTGACAAGTCTTGGGTTGAGGGGAGACGGGATTTGGGGCCAATGATGATGATTTCCGATTTATTGCAGTTGAGTTTGAGAAAATTGTTGTTCATCCAGGTTTTTATGGCAGTAAGACAGTTTGTGAGGGTAGAGAGAATGGCAGGAGTGATGGTTGCTGTGGAGATATAAAGCTGGGTATCA
The DNA here is from genome assembly GCF_031168955.1 of Gadus macrocephalus. Lineage (NCBI taxonomy): Eukaryota > Metazoa > Chordata > Actinopteri > Gadiformes > Gadidae > Gadus > Gadus macrocephalus. The sequence goes on along the minus strand of NC_082391.1, from coordinate 1,878,937 downwards.
TCGGCGTAACAGTGAAATTGCAGTCGGTTGTGACGTATGATGTGACCAAGGAAAAGAATGTAGAGGATGAACAGAAGTGGACCAAGTACGGAACCTTGGGGGACACCATGTGTGACTCGGTTGGTTATGGATTTGCAATTATTGATGGAAATGAAGTGGAATCTGTCTGAAAATGCGGGGCCGGTGATGCCAATGCATGATTGCAGGCGACTGAGGAGTATGGTGTGGTTGATGGTGTCAAAGGCGGTGCTGAGGTCGAGGAGGAGGAGAATGTTGAGTGAGCCAGAGTCAGATGTGAGCAGGAGGTCATTGATTACTTTGAGCAGAGCTGTTTCTGTGCTGTGATGAGTTCTGAAGCCGGATTGAAATGTTTCAGAGAGAGTTGGTTTGAGTGAAGATGTTGTTTGAGCTGACTGGCGACAGAACTTTCAGGTAGTTTGGAGAGAAATTGGAGGTTTTAAATAGGTCGGAAATTGTCAGGATTTCCAGTCTTTTTGAGGATTGGTGTGATGGCAGCAAGTTTGAAAGAAGGAGGTACTGTACCAGAGGTGAGGGAGTAGTTTAATATGTCAGTTATGAGTACGGCAAGATTTGGGAGACAGGCTTTGACAAGGGTAGAGGGGATGGGATCCAAGGGGCAGGAAGAGAGTTTAATGCCAGATAGCATTTTGGAGAGGTCAGATGCTGTTATGGGTGAGAAGGAGGAACAACTTTGGTCTGCAAGTAGTGTGTCTGAGAGTTCCGGGTCGGGGGGGTGGGAGAGGAGGTGGTTGGCTGGCGGTGTATGTTTTACATTTTTGAGTGAAAAAGTTATAGGAAATTATTGCATTTGTCTGGGGTGAAGGAGTGTGGGATATTGTCCGTTGGTTGTAGGAATTTGTTTATGGTGGAAAAAGAGTGCGGGGGTTTGAGGAGCCAGAGCGGATGGTCGTGGAGTAGAAGGTGGAGCGGGCTTCATTGTGTGCAGTCTGGAACTGATGGGTGTGCTCTTTGCAGGCTTGGTTGTGTACAGTGAGTCCAGTTTTTTTGAGAAGTTTGTTCCAGTTGTCTGCGTTGTTTCTTCGGTTTGCCCAGTTCAGGAGTGTACCAGGGGGCAGAGTGAGTGAATTTGACAAGTTTTGTTTTTATGGGTGCAAGCTGGGTGAGGCTGGTGGACAGAGTGTGGTTGTAGAGGTTGATGAGGTCCGTTTGAGTTTTCAGGGAGGTTGGAAACAGCTAGAGCGTTGGATATACATGTGGAGAGGGAGATGGGACAGATGGATTCGAGATTACGGAAAGTAATAGAGCGTTGTTGTTTGGGTTGTGGGGCTGTTGATCTCTATGACGATAGCTAGGTGGTCGGAGATGGTGAGGTCGGTGTGTGAGAGTTGTTCTATGTGGGTGCCGATGGAACAGACCAGGTCCAGAATGTGTCCATGGCTGTGGGTGGGAAATGTACATGTTGGGTCAGGTTGAAGCAGTTGAGTATATCCAGGAAGTCGGTTCCAGCTTTGCAGTCCGGGGAGTCAATGTGAATATTAAAATCGCCTAGGAGTAAAATGGATGAAGAGATGAGGGACAGTTGGGTGAAGAAGTCTGAGAAATCGGACAGAAACGATGGGTTGGGTTTTGGAGGACGGTAGAAGTTAGCAATGATTATAGGTTTTGGGCCGGGGAGTTTAAAAACCAGGTGTTCAAAATATGGTGCAGCAGGGATGGGGAGGGGCCGAGGGTTGAGGTCTTGGCGGTGTATGGCAGCAATTCCTCCCCCCTTTAGTGCGTGGGCAGTCCATGTGTGAATACTCAATGCATGAATGCGGGCGCACGTGTGTGCACCCATCTGTTTAAAGGGATACTTCACCGGTGGAGAAATGGAGGTTATATGAAGTAAATAATTCTATGTATTGTAAATGTGCCAAAAATATTGAAATCGGTTCATCCTAGCCTGAGAAAAGGCAGAAAGTGTCTCTCTGGCTCAAAAGTAAGAAATCGTCCAACTACCACAGCGTATTGCGCTCGCTGCAACGCCCACCTGTGTCCGTTTGGAGGGGGAAGGACCCATGGTCCTAGCGCGAGTGGTAGCATGAGCAAACTTTGTTTAAACATATCCCTGTGATGCATTGACTAGTTTAGACTTCTGCCCTCGTTTTTTCAAACACATCATTTGTATATTACTGCACAGCATGAAAACATTTGCTAATTACAGTAGCTCAGCATATCAAGTATTTGTACTCAACCTTTTCTCCCCAGTTGAAATAAGTGTTTATCTTATACAGAAGGCCTACTTTAGTATAACAGCACTTGTATTAGTGAACAAATCACAACAACCAACATGAATTTGAAGTTTTATTCATGAAAAAAATAGAACTCTTTAGCAAAAATAAAACGTGTAGGGTGCATTTGCTAGGGACTGAATAGTCCCAGCTCATCTTGAGCTTCTACTGTCTCCTGGTAGCCACGGTACTGCCCATCTTGTGCTGGGTAATTAGCTCTGATGGCCTGGACAACACAGGAGGCCGATACTGTCTGATAAATTATGCCTTGAGTAGCCTAAACAGCAACGTAACATAGCCTATGCTCTGCCAATAAGATCGGCTACTTTCGGATAACTTCATTGTCACGTTTCCCGGCACTCTATTCTGCCCAATGTGTTAGTAAAAGAACAAACACTTACCCGGGGATTCCACCGGACGCGTTACAGCCGCGTTACGGCTGCGGCACGGAACAGCTGCGACTTTGCCCTGCTTGCATTTCCACTGGGCGCGTTACGGCAGCGCAACGTGCGTTGCGAGCCAGCCGTATTCACGCGAGATCGCGAGATCACGAGATCACGCGATAATCCTAAACCTAATGTACTCAACTTCCACTCCCAAAACGACTGCAATTAAATGCCACGCTTTGTCCTTCCGGCCATTGCCCTTATAAAAAGGATGATTTGGCACATAAATGACGTTGTGATAGGCTGCATGAGCTGAGTATTGTTTTATTTTGAAAATTGACCGGATGCTCTATGGCTTTTACTTTTTCACTTCCTGCCCTGCTCGATCTGCTCTGTTGAAATTGACGCGGTTCAGCAACGGCTTGCGGCAAAAATAGAAATGCTACGGAATGATAGCGCTGCGGCACGGCGAGCCGCTCCTGGGACGCTGCTGAGACGATCCGCAGCCGCGCCCGGTGGAAATGGTCTCATTGATTAGAGTGGAACCTATCTGCTGCGGTGACCGCGGGCCAAGACGTGCCGCAGCCGTAACGTTGCCGTAACGCGTCCGGTGGAATCAGGCCTTGACTCTATGTTCAGACGTCTGTTTCTCCCGGCGGGCTTTGGCTGGCGTTTCCAGTTCACTTTCTGGGTCCGGAAATATGTATCCAATACCCAACTGTTTAGATGAGGCGTAAAGCCTGGGTGAGAGGTTACACACATGGCCCCGTCTTAGCCAGATTCAGCCATTTATTCTTGAAGAAACTGGCATCGCTGAAATTTGCTGCAGAACAGGGACTCTGTGTTATGGTGCGTTCGAGTATTCTCTGCGAACCGACTCGGATCTCGGATCTGACGCCACGCCCACACTTCAAGCGTTTTATTATTTCGCTCGGTCGTTGGAGGAAAACATGGACGCCACCCGGAAAGCTGTTGTCGCGGTAGCATTGGCAGAGGACCAGGCAATCCAATATAAGTAGGCTATAGGCCATAGTCAAGTCAAGTCAAGTTTATTTAGATAGCACATTTAAAACAACAGTAGTTGACCGAAGTGCTGTACACAAATACAATATATTTGTGTACATAGGCAGAGATACGGACGCAGTAAAGTATTGCAGTAATACGAGTGATTGAAATTACAATTTAAGCCACCAAAGTGGTCCAAGCACAATGAAAACAGTTCATACTTCAAGTCACAATGGGCGCAGCCATCTTGAATTCTGTCTCGGAATTTCGCTCGGTCACCACTGAGTTCAACCGAGATGGCGAGATCGCCGTCTGAGGAAAAGGGGCGTGTTTGTGCTTGTCGCTAGGCAACGTCCTCGGACCTCCGAGACGGATGGATATTAAAACGCACTATTAGTGTCTATAGGCGAACAGAGCAAACCGGCGCGCTCCGGCTCCTCGTCCACGGCAACAGGCAAGGATTGTTCAGCTGCAGCCGCAGCAGCCTCCTCCTCCTCTATTTGTGTCAATTCTTCCTGGCTGTATTTTGGCTCGTACTAATATCCCTGAATGTCCGAATCCAACAATAGATTTTCAAAATCCACTTCGGCTGTTTCACGTTGCAAATTTGTTCTCTAGCTAAGCGGTGAAGAAACATGGTGGACATTGTGTTTACATCTCGTACGCGAGATGTGATAGGTCTGTTAGCGCATTAGGTCCCACCCCCTATGGGCGGGTTAGAAAGGGCGGGACTAGTGCTTGTAGTCTCAATAGACATCCCCCCTCTTGTATTTCCTCTGGCAATGACGCAAAACAACGATTTTTGCGTCATTACCAGAAGGAAGTGTAAGAGGCAAATACAGATTTCTCCCGTCTCAGGGGAAAATGAGAGAGTGTTGCATGACCATTCAAAAGTATGACTGGGTTTCTAACAATGCAAAGCTTTATGCAAATGGGTGGAGTGTTCCTTTAAACACACGCAAATAATAGCAACAGCGCCAGAGATCCGCCCACAAAGCAACTTCCGTTTTGTGCTTCTTACTTGCGTTTCAGACCATTAAAATGGGGCCCCATAGCTCTTATTCACCCAGAATCTATAGCTTAATCCTGCAGGTAGACTCTAGATCAGGGGTCGGCAACCTTTTCTTTGTAAAGTTCCATTTTTGGTTGGAAATGGGTTGTGGATAGCTGTATGGGGCTGCATATTTGTTGTAACAGGCTATTTAGCTACTTTAGCAATTAAATAGCCTGTATAGGCATATACAACAATTGGATTTATGCAATGAATACATGCAATTGCAATAAAATACAGGCTACAAAACAAGCATTTGATTGGATGTTACATCTAACAAGCAGTGAGGGAGGAATGCAGGAAAAGTAAACTATCAGGTTTTTAAGATGAAGTTGAGTAGAACTAGCTCTTCGGTTTCAGTCCATGTTTGTGCAAATGAAATGAATATCATTGAATCATAGAAAATATCAGCCTGCTTTAAAATAACAACAAGGGTAAACATTTTAAAACAATTTGTGACTTTCCAGTTCAGTGCTAAGTAGTCTTGTTGCATTGATTCCCAGCAACACGTGGGGCCTGCATGAGCAAAAAACAATATTAACTCAGGGTTACAACTTGCTATAATGAATGAGATAATCAAATACCCCCTTCCTTTCTCATCCAGTTTCATGGGATTTTTGTTTCTGAATTTCATTGCAGAGCTTCTGAATATCAGGGCTGTATGATGTTGTTTTCAGTTTATATTATGTTTTGCCTTCTTTGGATCCATAGCTAGGTGATCTTAGCAAGCTACCCGCTCAGAAAATAGGCGGCAGGATAGTCTCGCGATGCACATTTCTTGCAAAAAATAATAATCATGCCATATACAAGCAATATATTTTTACAAATTGCTAATGTATGGTTGACTTTTGGCCTACAACAATAATAGGGAAATTAATCCCATAAATGTTAATTTCGAGTTATAAAAAATAATAATAAGGGCTGCGGGTCTTTGCTATCCGTGCACTGGTCAAAAGTGAAATGTCATGGAAAATGGTTTGACATTGGCAATATGTATGTGTGTGTGTGTGTCTGTGTCTGTGTCTGTGTGTGTGTGTGTGTGTGTGTGTGTGTGTGTGTGTGTGTGTGTGTTGGTATAGGCATAGGCTGTGCAACATCTGTGCAATTTCTGCCATTGTTGAACCTGTTCCTGGTTCTCTCTGCAAATTTGCACTGGTCACCCATGCATCAAATAAACCGTTCCACTGTGTCAATTGTGTGTGTGTGTGTGTGTGTGTGTGTGTGTGTGTGTGTGTGTGTGTGTGTGTGTGTGTGTATATATATATATATATATATATATATATATATATATATATATATATATACAGTATGTATATGTATAGATATAATAACATAGGTTTTAACCATTTGCATGTTCTCCCCCAATGCTTATTTTTTTCTGTCTCCAAGCTAAGTACCCTATGTTAAGACTGGGAGAACAGTGCCACCAAGTGTTCAAAATAATTGTACATAAATAAAAATTAATATATATATACTGTCTTATATCTTATATACATCTTAAAACTAAGCAGTAGTGACAAAATCTTCAATGTCCTTCTAGTCTTCTTCAGCATGGGTTTAAATATAAATGGAAAAAGAAGTTCAGTTGAAGATGGTAGTCTTCAAAAAAGCAAACTCTGTTGCGATGATCTATGTGCGAAAACAAACGTCTGTACACGCACACAAACACCAAAGCATCCCGCTGCAACACATAATTCCTTCTATTGCAAACATACAGCTATCCATATGAGCACTAATGCGTGCACACCCCTACCCACATAAAACCGCATACAGCAGCACCTGCTGGCCCCACGCAAGAAATATAATGTCAGCATCTTTTACAGGGAGCAATAAATATTCCCAGCAGCAGCAGTAGCTGCTTAGATCACTGCTGTGGTATGGAGGTGTCACTGCGAACAGTATGTTTGGTTCGCCAGCTTGTGAATGTGAATGCCTTCTTGTGTATCGAATGCGTCTGTGCATGCACTCATGGTTACACCTGTGTGGTTTTGAATTGTTGCATAGTTTATGCAAGGGCAGGCCGGTGCATTTGTGTTTGTTTATAACATGCATGCACGGTTGTGTGCTTTCTTGTTGTTTCGGTTCAATTGTTTTCGTACCCCCATCCCGAAGGAGATCAATCTCTCATAGATCCCAAAGCCATTTAGCCAAATCCATCATTAGTGGGATTCAATAGTCTTTGGTCAGATCAGTCATTCACAGAGCGTGATAGTATTTCAACCCACATTTGTTTTCCTAATCAAATTACAACTTATCCATTAAGAGGGAACGTCAGGAACCAATGTTATACTGGAAAAGACAGGCCAACATATCTGAAAATGGGACAGATGCATCGATTTATCACTCTAGTGCTGCCGATGTGTGGTTTGACATTCACATCCAGTATAATAAATGCTGTGTTTCAGTCCCTGAAGAGACAACTTTCAACACAGGAGGCAACAACGAGGGGCTTTCAATATTCAATGAGTGTTTTAATGGGATGTTTATCTTTCTTCGTAAATTGCAAATGTGTATGTGTGTTTTAGTTGGACTAACATCCAGGATGTTACCTGGAGGTCAGATGTACCACGGTAAGACATCCAGCAGGGGAGGTCTGGTAGAGGGGTTCTAGTAGGTTTTGTCTTGATCAATTAAACATTTCAGCAGATGCTTGTTTTATTTGGAGCATCAAGGAACATTGTAATCACAGTCCAACTGTTCTGTGGCCAATAGTAATATCAATACAAGGTTTGGCCCACCGTGTTTCCTGTCGAGTGCGGCAGGTGTAGATTCCTGATGGGAGTAAGAAGATCTCACAACGCTGTTATGTCCTGGTTTAATGAATGTCACGATTAAGTAGGAGACCGTTCCAAGAACTGCATGCCGGTTGCTAAACTCTTTTGTTTGATATATCTACTTCTGTTGAAGGAGGGTCATTTTTATCAGCATGCTTTGTCGTAAATTCTTTGTTATTTTGATGTTTTAAGTAGGACACTGCTGTGTCCTAGGCCATTTGTGTTGTGTTGGCACCCTTGTTCTTCCTTGTGTTGGGCCCCTGGTGTCTCCTTGTGTTGTGTTGTTTGGGCTCTGGTTCCTCCTTGAGTTGTGTTTGGGCCCCTGGTTCCTGAGTGTTTGGCCCCCTGGTTCCTTAGTGTTTGGGCCCCTGGTTCCTGAGTGTTTGAGCTCCTGGTTCCTGAGTGTTTGGGCCCCTGGTTCCTGAGTGTTTGGGCCCCTGGTTCCTGAGTGTTTGGGCCCCTGGTTCCTGAGTGTTTGGGCCCCTGGTTCCTGAGTGTTTGAGCTCCTGGTTCCTGAGTGTTTGGGCCCCTGGTTCCTGAGTGTTTGGACCCCTGGTTCCTGAGTGTTTGGACCCCTGGTTCCTGAGTGTTTGGCCCCCTGGTTCCTGCGTGTTTGGCCCCCTGGTTCCTGAGTGCTCAGTATTTATTTATAGAATAAATGCATTCTCCTCATGAACAAACCTAGTGAGAGCGAGGGCACGTCATGTGGAACTGCTGCAGGTGGTCCAACAATGCCTTTTGAATTCACTATACGTTGAAGGAGAGCAGTAACTCATGTGACTATGGAGACACCATCTAAATCCAGTTGTAAATTAAATGTGTTTGTTTAGCAATATCCGATTAACATCAAATTGACCAATGCATGTTATATACATGTATAAGTTGTGTGAAAACCTCTGGGCACTTATTCAAAACAAAGGGCCAATGTTTTAGCACATCTTTGCAAATGAGTAACTAGAATTGTCTACAATTTGCCCTATTACCCATTGAAAATATCATACAGATCAAAACTTCTTATATTGCTTCTCAGTTCAATAGCTGTATTCATGACACGCGCAATAGTAATTTAAATTGTCAAAATCTGTCAAGCACATATACCATGAATATCATTTGTTCTATCCATTTGGTCAATTGCCTGTCAATTGCCTGTGAATCTTCAACTTCACTAACGAATGGGGGAGATAATCAACCAACCACATATTATGTCCAGTTAGCTGACAGGTACTATTCATGAGTATGGATTTTGCCAACTATATTTAACGAGCTTGACCACAGCAGCACTGCTACAGTTTCTGAGCACGGAGGAACCTGGCCCGTTACATAACGAACAGGGCTGAGGATAAGGAGTAATGATCCATGAGGTTTACTGAGGGGAGCACAGCACAATAAAGGAAGGGCCTAGAGTATTACATAGAGCTGTCCGAGAAGTACGGGCCACAAATGTGGACCATGTAATCAACCAAGGGTTTACAATGGCCCAATGTAAACAACCAAGGGTTTACAATGGCCCAATGTAAACCCTACTACATTTCTTAAATTAGCAGAATTGCATAAAGTAAAACCAAATGCAGTAGAATTACGTAAAGTCCAAAAAAGTCAAAGGATGTACTGAAACTCATGCTGTAAGAAATAAGGCGCACATTACAGCACAGAAGGGTGCTTTCCAGTTCAGTACATATACACATCAGTGCGTTCCAATGTGTAGGACGAGACGACTACCTTGGGCCGGTGGCAGAAGAGAAGTGTTTATGCTTCAACAAGAGCCACAGATCTTTGACATGGTGTTAGCAAATAATGCTATCGCATTGGGAGAGATCCCGGGGGTGGTTTGAGGACGATGGCCTCACCCGGTCAGCCACTCTACAGTAGATAGATAGCGTTTAAAGACATCAGACAACCATGAAACAACTGTACAACGTACCTTTTGAGAGAAATTGAGTGATCAGTGGTGTAGGTTTGCCTCCATCATTGCCTGAATATTGTCCCTACAGTATAGTGTACAGTGGTGTGCGTTTGCCTTCATCACTGTATATTGTTATTACAGAATAGTTTCAGAGAAGAACACGTAACATTTTTACTTTGCTGTAAAAGTATAATTCTACGGTAAAACTGATTTGAGAATTTATTTATCGTTTCACTGTAACAAGTATAGTTGAGCTTGAAGGAAGTGGAGCACTTCATAACATTTGGTTTGTTGATGAAGCTGGTTCCAATCTTGCCACAGGCAGGAGGCGCGGCCCAAATACTATATAGGCCTTTAAGCATTTGGGAAGGTGCAGGGCCAACGCAAGGGCAATATTGCAATATGTGCTGCAATAGCCGAGATTGCTGTGAGTATACGCATCCCAAGAATCGTGCCATAGAACACTCGGAAGCTCCTGACGTTCTGGGATGCCCTCCTCAGAGATCTTATCCCTGAGAAGGAGAGTGGTTTGATAAGGCAGCTGTTATTGTTTTGGATCATATAAGCTCCCACCATGCAAATGTCATCAGCCTCTGCCGTCCAGAAGAGGTTGCTGATGGTTTTCTGGCACCATATTCTAAATTCTTGAGTGCAATTTGTAATGGGAAATTCTGTTTTCGCATTCTGTGTCTCTGTATTTGTGGGAATGTGCCTGTTCAATGAACCCCTTCGGGGAATGTGTTTGACAGCTGCGACTAACCCCCTCTGGGAAGGGACAGGCCAGGGTTCCAAATGATAGGGCACGGCCACGATCCCCTTTATGGCATCCTGAGAAGGTTAGCCAATACTGTCGTTTTATCGGGAGACAGAGTGGCAATCAGCATCCAGAACTCACATCTAAGCCTCAGATTATGTGTGTTTTGTTTTATTGTTTGTTGTACGATTGCTGCATGTGATTGTACCAATTTTTTTCTAAGTTCAGATGAGTCTTTATTCCTACCCAGTCTTTTATTTGAAGCAGTGCCATTACAGAAAGCACTTTCGGCCAATTAGTCATGTCAACAAAGGAGGAAGCTGATAAAAAGATGGCCCTTTCTCAAATAAATGATACATTGGCATAAAGTCGACCAAGTTAGCAGGGGAGTGTTCTGCACTGCACCACTGTGCTTCCCAAACCTTTCTAAACCACAGCCTCCCTTTACTGCACTTTATTCTCCAAACCCTCCCAACCAAACAAAGCTCTGTCCGCTAAGGAAAGTAGGTAAGGCCTCAATCTTCAGGCTTCAAGTTGTATAATTATTGCTTTGTTAGATAATTAGCAGAGGTAATTTGAAAAACCCTTAAATTAGGCCATATTAATTTTACTTGTCTTTAACGGCAGATTTGATTGTTTTCGGTTGCACTGTCTGAGACCATCAGTGAGAAAGAATCTGAGACCTCTAATAATTGTTAACGCGAGGCCTGACTCAACAGGATGCATCAGAAGGGGGCGTAACAGCTTCTCCAAGAGCCCCCAGACACCAAAGCTCAGAACTCACCTTAATACTCAGGAATAGTTTGAGGTCTAAAGCCAAACTCAATCGCTAAGAGCACTTGCCTAGTGGAAAAATCGGATTTGTCATATTTCTATGTATTTTTTTCTAAGTATTATAATTATTCATTTATTTTTGTTTATTATTTAATAAAACACACATTCAGAGCTATCACTTAGGGGTCACTTAGAGCTTGAGACTTCATGAGGTTGACCATCTTCTGGATTCATTGAGGCCTTCAAACTGCTAAAACGTCTTAAACAGTGAAGTTCAAACAGCTGCAGCAGCTCCCTTCTCGCGCCCTGGCATCTCGGCGTCCAGTCATTGATTTTGGCCCATGAGCGCAGCATTGACTTCAGGCTGATTCATCGTGTCGCAGGGCCAAGGGCCACTTGCTCTTCAAAGGGGGAGTGATCCAGCATCTTTTTGTTTTGCATGTTTCTTTATGTGGTGAATGTCGACCATAATCTTCAACATGTTAATTTGTGCCATTTTGTCACAGTTACCGGAATAAGTCATTTAGAGAAACCTCTCTGCTCCGACTCAATCGATTGCTCTGAGAGTTGCGCTCTCATTGGCCGTCTCTCTGGTCGACACTTCTCGACACTGAAACAGGATACTATTGAGAAAACAACAGCGCATTGACAGAAGAGCATTCTTAATGACGTCATTGGCTGTCTAAATAAGCTAACTTGAACCGCATCGTATTATTGGCTGGATATCGATCTGCATGGTTTTATAGATGGTATTGTTCCTTTCACTGGTCACTCACTGAATATACTAATCAGTCGGATGCTCAGGTTACTTTATTTACAATTCAACACATGGGGTGTACCGTTTACAGCGCCTCTCAGAAGCACAACAAATATAAAAAGCCAGGTGTTTTATTTCATGCCCTAAAGATGTTTGTTGTGTGCGGGGCATTCCGCAGCAGTAAGCAATAGCGCCTGTGAGCTTACAGGGAACACTGCAACGCACCCAACTCCACCTCATCCCCACTGTCCCAAATAACACATCCTATACACCCCCACACTCTACCAACCAGCTCGATGGTGATCCAGATTCACTCCTCCAGAGTGAATCAGGAGCTAAATGGAGGAGGCCAGCAGTTGGCATGGTGACCACTGAAACACCCCAGGGTGCTTTTGATCTGACCATAAAACTCATAACTGCTTACATCAAAAGTTAAACAGATATAATGAGTCAGTCAAACGGGACGAATTCATAGAAGTCCTTAAAATGAATTCACTAAGGAGTCTTGATTACCTCGGGCCCAGTCTCTCTGGACCAGCGACCTGACAGATCGACGAGGAAGCGAGGAGAGCTCAGTCCATTGAAAAATAATAGTTTGTTAATTTTCTTTCTTCCGTTGTGTGAGCAGTGTAAGAAGGAAATCTGGTCATGACTTCTGACTTGTGCTACGGTGTTGTTGTGTTGATGCCTCCAAAAAACGCACAGTGTGAGTTAGCCTTTTGTGTGGTACAAGTACTGTACTGTACTTTCATTAGCAGCACTAGGATCATTTAACCGTCGCTAGTACTATGAGCATTGAACCACCCCTAGCAGCTCCAGGATCAGTGGGCAGCCCCAGTACGGCCCCCAGGGACCAACTCCTGGTCTGCCAGTGCCTTGCTCCAGGGCACCCGAGGAGTATAGACTTATTCTGTCCTTCTACCCGAGGACAGAACCTGCTCTATATGAGCACCACGAGCCACTAGTGCCACCTGTGGGACAAAGAACAGAACAAACTAATGATTTTGGTCATCAATTTGTTCATACTTTTACTATAACTTTTGTTTCTTTACTCCAAACTTTGTTTTAGTTTCATACTGCAAATACTTGGACGCTAGTCCAAACCTACAACACCCGTCAGCAAACGCGACGTGACAGACGAGCTTGGAGCCGAGCTTGGCCGCCGGACCACCTCGGTTCCCTGTCCACTGTCACTCGCCGTGGACCTAAAAGCTGGCCCATCATTTAACGGGTGAACAGTGAGGCAAAGGGTTCATTAGAGCACAGAGGGGGACGTTAAAGCTGGGCAGACTGCACCGTCAGCATCTCCGAGCGCAGGCGGACACTGTGGTCAAGGAGGGATTTGTCATAATAGAGGGAGGGCAAGAAAAAGAGGGGAAAATTATGAGGCAGTTCTGTTAAAAGTGTTTGTGTGGCAGGCGTGTGTGTGTGTGTGCGTGTGTGTGTGAGATTTGGAGAATGTTTCAGAGCATTCATGAGCTGAACCAGGTTGACAAGCCCAAAAGCCCTTAAAAAAAGTACTGTATTGCTACTGAGAAACGTGTGCAGCATCGCTGCCAACCTTCTGAACGCTGATTCATGACCAATGTCCTCAAGATTTGTCTTGACCATAATATCGGAGGATTTGTGAAAGAGCGCTCTTGTCAGAACCCAAGTCGCTTTACAAAGAACGTTTTTTAAATTGAAAATTATAGCATCCTTACACATCACCCTCCCCCTAAAGCAGCCCTAAAGCATCCATCAGCAGGCATTCCCTATGAACATGGCGCTCAAGTGGGGGTGAACTCCCACCGTAACGCCATCTCATGGTGTCCACTGAGGTCCGCGGCCACCGTGTGTGTGTGTGTGTGTGTGTGTGTGTGTGTGTGTGTGTGTGTGTGTGTGTGTGTGTGTGTGTGTGTGTGTGTGTGTGTGTGTGTGTGTGTGTGTGTGTGTGTGTGTGTGTCTGGTAGGTATAGGAGATCAATAAGGTAACAGAAAATATTTGGCCTGCATGAGACTTACCTGGCTGAAAGTTAATTCACGCCAGAACAGAATTCATTTTGCACAAACACATATAAAGGCTGCCTCAACCAGACGATTCAGAAATGGATGCGTTTTAAAGTTGTGATTCTGTTCTCAATCGCAGGTGCAGTCTAGAGATTGCTCCCACCTCATCTCTTTCGCTGAAAAAGTTAGCTTTTTCCATTCCATTGATTTAGAATCGCATGGAGCTGGAAAGTACGAGGGAAACGTGATAGTGGGTGAGCTGCCCTGAAGCTGTGGAGGGGGGGAAAATTGATCTGTTCATGGCTTGCCATGAGGCCTCCACCAAATCGAATGAGGTGCCCCCCAAGGAGGGGGCGGCTTCTCTCCCTCACAATGGTCTCCCGAAGATGACCTCATTTCATTTCAGTAAATATCTCTTGAGCTCCAGCCCCATCTCTAGCGCCGCACAACACACCCCAATGTACGGACGCACTCCCCACATCGGCCTCCTTCCCTTCTCCGCTCGCTCTCACAAAGTCATTATGCAGCATGTCTGCACAAGGCCAGAGTGTGTCTGAGTTTCACCTCCAACGCCGTCCCCCGTTTTGGGGGGGGGGGGGGGGTCCCAAGTTTCATACAATGGAGGCCATGAAGAGCTGTATATTGTGAGATTTATATTGTATCTGTTATTGTGCGCTGAAGCTTGGTCACAGGAAAATATCTAACATTTATCTCTGATGGTACTGTAATAATAAATCTATACTTAATGAACTGTATCAATTAAATGAATTGAAAATGTATGTATAGTTGAAAAATAATTGCTCATTAAAAGGTAAATTCATAAATATGGAGAGAATAGTTTTGTGCAATGGAATATATTATTATCCAAACCATTCAGAACACTAGCCAATGATGCAAATGAAAGTTACGTCCATGAACGTTGCATCGTTGCAAAAGAAATGCAAAGAGAAAGTGCCCTGGAGTATTCTGAAGACCTCTGCACCATGGAACATCAGCTGCAGAGCAGGAATCCTTCCATGTTGATGTTGTTCCACCCCAGCGCACGCCACTCGCTCTGTGCCCAAAGGCTTGACTCAAAACACATAGCCTTAAACATCCTGCCTCTCCATCTGTCGGAGGAAGGACAGGCTGACCATTCGTGTAGTCTGTCTGTCTCTCTGTCTGTCGGAGGAGGAGAAAGAGGAGGGGGAGGAAGTGGAAGGAGGAAGGCCAGGCTGACTATCCATCATTTTAGCCATTTTTAGGATTGTGGCTTGGCACACCCTGCAATTTCACTGTCTTGCCTGTGTAAAACCGAGGGGGGTATATTACGCCTTCATAGGAGCCGGCTTTCTTGGTTCATTGGAATAGGTGGGACTGCACACGGAGAGTAGATCTCTTAAGAATAATCTGCACACTCTACTAATAATATTTTTTTCAGATCAGTCTTCATGACACCAAATGGGAGGAATACGAGTACGAGGACCTGGAACGGTTCACATCAACAGTCCTCCCACACGTCAGGAACTGTGCAGATGCGTTCACCGTGGACAAGCATCTCCGGGTTTACCCCGACACAAAGCCATCGATGAACAGAAAGGTGCAGCAGTTGCTCAGGCAGAGAGACTCTGCCTTCAGGTCAAAGGACAAGGACCTCCTCAACATCGCCAGGGCCAACCTGAATCGAGGCATCAAAGAGGCCAAAGCGGAGTACAAGGGCAAGATCGAAGACTGCTTCCGGAGCAACGACTCGAGGCGGGTGTGGCAGGGGGTCCAGCACGTGACCAACTTCAGAGCCAACAGGCTCTCAGCCGACGGGGATAAACCTGAGCTGGTGGAGGAGCTGAACTCCTTCTATGCCCGATTCGGGGTGGGGCCAACGGGGGTAGCCAAGTCACAACCCCCACACCCACCAGCCCCCAGCAGCCTCACAGAACGCGAGGTAAGACGCTGAAGCTGAAGGCGCAAAGCTGAAGGCGGTGAACCCCAGAAAAGCCGAGTCCTCACCAAGATCTTTAACCGGTCTCTGTCCGGGGCCATCGGCCCACGGAAAACCTCCGCGGTCATCCCGGTCCCAAAGAAGAGCACGTGAGCTGCCTCAACGACTACCTCCCGGTGGCACTCAAACCCATCACCATGAAGTGCTTTGAGAAGCTAGTCCGTAGCCACATCATCTCATCCATGCCGCCCAGACTGGATCCACACCAGTTTGCCTACCGAGCCTACAGGTCCACAGAAGACGCCTACGTAGCTACGTCAGAAGGCTCTTCGGTGATTTCAGCTCGGCGTTTACTTCCGGACAGACTGGTGTTCAAACTGTCAGACCTGGGGCTACCACTCGACAGCTGCACTTGGATTAAGGATCGCATCATCTTTCCCCGTCCTCGTTAAATGCGACTGCATCTCCTTCTCTCCCATGATGGTCAGCAGCTCGCGGATTTCACCGTCTCTCATGTTAGAACTACTCATGTTGATATCACTGCGTTGTCTCTGTTGTAGAGACAACGCAGCAACACCTCTACCCAAGTCCCGGGTAGAGGTGTTGTCCCCCTGGTGGAGTCACACCCGTCCTTCTGTTCTGCGGTCATGTTGCTCAGGTTATCTGATGTGTACGTGGATGTTTTGTCTGTCCTTATTGGCCCTTTCACAGAACTCTA
The DNA here is from genome assembly GCF_031168955.1 of Gadus macrocephalus. NCBI lineage: Eukaryota > Metazoa > Chordata > Actinopteri > Gadiformes > Gadidae > Gadus > Gadus macrocephalus. Next base: position 1,862,656 of record NC_082391.1, on the reverse strand, counting down.
GAGAGCAGACATGTCACAAATACAATACATTTCCAATTATTCCTGCTTGAATTAGATCCGCTGTATTATCTATTAAAGGTGACATATTATACCACCAGGTGTGAGTTTGATTAGCCGTTACGATCCGTTTTGAAAATTGGCTTCTTCTGACATCACAAGTGGGCGTGTAAACCTAGATGTGTTCTGGATAGATCAGTCTACCAGCCTACCCAGTGGACTGTAGCAAACGTTGCTCATCTATCCGTCATACATCTAGGTGGACACGCCCACTTGTGATGTCAGAAGAGTCTGAGTTTCAAAACGGCCAATCACACTCATACCTGGTGATATATATACCAGCGTTTGCAGGCAGGTGATTTGGCTGTCAACGGCTTTACTGTCCCATATTTAAAGTAAATTGGTGTCAAGTTAATCTGCATTAAAGCATCATATTCCAGCACAAAAATAAATGTAAATCTCAAACCAAATCAATCCCCAGGAAAAGCTGAAATGCAGATATAAGAAGTTATCATTTGATTCAAGCTCCACAAATAAAAATGACGAATTGTCTTGAATTATAAATGATCTTAAAGAAAGAGAACAACATAAAAGGCTAGTGAAGAGATACCTTTCAATCACCCCTCTCATCTTCATTCTTCTTCCCTTGTTTCATGTCGTTGGACCTACTGAATGTATGATCTTTCTTCTCACCACGCTGTCTGTGATGGTGTGAGGCATGGCCAGCAGTCATCAGGCTCAGACTGCCCGTGTTGTATTGACTTACTTCTCACCTTCCAACATGGCTGTCTTCACAATGATGGACGACCGTGCTCCTCTGTGGACTGAAGAAGCCCCCCTTTCCATCAACATGAATCCATCCGCAATCCCATTAGTAGATAGGACGGTCCGATTCGTTAAACATTCATCATTTAAAATAAAGTGATGGGTTCAGCAACAAAAGCTATAGATATGTCAGCAATATGAACAGCTTCAGTGAAGTAAGACCATCTTGGATTGATGCGTGTGCGTGCATGCATGTGCGCGTGTGCGTGCATGCATGTGCACGTGTGTGTGTGTGTGTGTGTGTGTGTGTGTGTGTGTGTGTGTGTGTGTGTGTGTGTGTGTGTGTGTGTGTGTGTGTGCCTGCATGCATGTGTGCGCTCTAGACAGCCCCCACTAGGTGGTCTCACCTGCAGGGTAGCCTGTGGGGTGAATTATGGCCCAGGGCTTCTTCTGTAAGCTGTTGCTTCTGCCAGCACAGCACAATCACACACACACACACACACACACACACACACACAGTGTGTTACATACATTTAAACATGAAAATACTGTCTTTCTACCTTTCTACGTTTCTGTGTGTGTGTGTGTGTGTGTGTGTGTGTGTGTGTGTGTGTGTGTGTGTGTGTGTGTGTGTGTGTGTGTGTGTGTGTGTCTCTATGAGTGTGTATGTGTCTCAGGGTGTGTGGTGTGTGTGTGTGTGTGTGTGTGTGTGTCTACGAGTTAATTAATGTGTTGTCTCAGGGTGTGTGTGAGTGTGTGTGTGTTTATGAGTGTGTGTGAGCCATCCCCTGGTAACAGCAGGTTGGGCTCCAGACAGTGGCTCTCGCTGGGTGGTCTCCCAGAGAGAGCAGGGTGTGCGGGTGATAGATGGCGCAGTGAGGCTCCTTCTGTTAGCTGCTACACACGCACACCAACGTGAATAGACCATCACTTCTCAGCTTCCAATTCTTGGCTTCTTTGCACTTTCATATACCGCTCCTCCCTAATACTGCCGTGCCCCCCATGACTACAGGGAGTCACACACCTTTATTCATCAAGCATGACGCCTATAACTGTGGAGGCATGAATCTAGAGTGAATGTCGACAGGCCGCGTTCACATTTGAGCTGTGAATCTGAAAAGGGGCTTTCAAAAGGGTAGAAGCAGACCATGTGGCGACATCTTGTACATCACTAAAGGAAACTGGTCATTAAAACTCCAACACGCTGCATGGACTCAATGGGACTGCGTTTCCCAAGCAGGCAGGACATGCAGAGCTGCTATAAAGCAGTGGATCCATGTTGGGTCCGAGTCCAGCCCCACGTCTTCACCGGAAGCTCATCGCTCTTCATCTGGGCCCGCTGCACAACTGGACTAAATGAACTCCTCCTCCTTTGGCCAAAATGGGGCTGGTGCCAAAGGAGGGCCACTCACTAAACTGAAACTCACTAAACGGGAATCTTTAGCTTTTTTTATACCCCGGTGTTGGAGAAAACATTGGAAATTGTATTTCACTATCTTATTCATTCAACTGATAAATAAAACCCATTTGTTTATCGTGATCCTGTGGGTTAAGTCTTTTCATTTTGCTGGACCTGGCGATGGAGTTGGCATTTGCTGTCCAGTCCAAACAGCATATCATTGGAATCTCTTCATTCCAACCTCTAACGGCCTGAACACTTTGGTGCTCGGATAAAAAAGAAAAAGCAGGAATGTAAGTCCAAATGCAAACTCTTTCTGACCTTCAATTTTCAATCAAGCCAAGCTATTAAGCAGAACGCCAGTCCATGCTACCAAGCTCTGGTCAATTAAAGCTGTGGATATGATATACAAAGATTGATTAGACAGTTTGAATTTCTTTCCAAGTAAAGCATTGAAAAGGTCAAATTGTTCACCATTAGCAAGTTTCAATTCTGATAGCTAAACAATATAAAATTGAGAAAATCGAGTAGTGGTTGAAATGTGTATCTGAAAACACGGTGAAAGGAGAAGACCAGAATCACCAAAATGTTGTCAGTTTCAAGAGGAATATATTTGAATGGGATTCACCTCGACATGCTCTGATCCTCCCCTCGCGATGTTCTTCTTTTGTGGTGAGAAATTAGCATAAACAGTTGCATGAAGCACAGGCCAATGTTTCTCACTAAATTGTGTGCATTTGCATAATTGTAACGTTCACACTGCCAAATAGAATGCACACACATTATTTATAAATGTATTAATTTAATTAATTAATTAATTGTTTTTTTTGCCAGTGGAGGGAGGAGCAGCAGGTGGATAGAATAGTCAAACATATTTCTAATGCTAATTACCCTGCCCCTGGTTTTCGTCTTGTCAGGATTGGACTTTTTCAAGCGCTACTTCCCTCTCTTTATTCTTTATTTGAGCCACTTTGGGCCCTCTCATCACACTCTGCCCTGAACTATGGAAGGGATAATCACCTCAAGGCAGGGCAATGAACATTTTGAGATGCTTACCTTCCACGAGCCGGGCAACTCAAAATGTTTATCGTTTAAGGCCTCCGATAGATTTCCGACACATTTTCGAAACTTTTTTAAACGAGGTTAATTGTTACAATGGACCTCATGTTTGAAATTTCTGTGATAGAAAAAAAAAATACAAGTGCCGTATTCATCTACTATTTGATGACGCTGCACTCAGTCAGCAGCAAGTACAACCGACAAGTCAGCGGGCGACGTTGATGCCCTCCTCCCAGCCAATCAGAACCAAGCATTCCTAAACGAAGTAGAATAAGATGGGTCACGGTCCCGTGAGGGCGGGCAGCAGGGAGTAGCTGCAGCAGACAGTTACACATCTGTTACACTTAGTTAGCACAACAGGCCCTCTCAGACCCTCTGTGCTGTCGTAAACTAACTTCTAATTAGATGTAAGTTCTGACCCTTGTAGCCTACTAAGTTATCGGGAAGAGGGAGTCCAGCGCCAACAGCGAGAGGCGGCCGCACGGCGTAGAAAATGATGTGTTCCTTCCACCGCCCGCTCCGTGACGGGAGCCGTTTGATGTTCCCAGATGGCGAGGTTGATAATTGCTGCTTAGAATTCTGCTAAATATTTTTGGGGTGTGTGTGGTACTGTGGTTTTGCCTGCACGTCTGTTGTGTTTGTGAGATACGCAAAACATCTCCCAGCTCTGGCCTTAGACAAAGCAAACGGTGCATTTTCGTGCCACAAACAAACAAACCGACACAAAAGCATTATTCATCCAAATGTAGTGTTAGAGTGAATATTCCCCCCGTAGACAAGAGTGCTCATTAGCTATGTTCTCCACGGAGATCATGATGAGTGACTGAAATGCATTAGTGCAACAAACAGGCCATTCATCGCGGTCTGTCTGACAAGTGTCTCACAATGCAAGCTGATAAACGACACGACTACAGAAACCAAACCCATTCTGGGAGGAGCCCGACTGGTCCCCACCTCCGAGGGAAGATAAACTCAAACTGTTTGAATCCCAGCGGGAATATCTGCTTGCTTTATTGGTTTGTTTAACAATTATTTATTAACTGTCATTTTCCAAATAGAACAGCAAAGAAAAGCTGTTTTCTTCGGTGTTCTAGACACAGAACAGAGGCATCTAAACTTTCTCTCTGTTTGTTTTGTCCCCCTGGCCCTGCTTGTCAAACTTTTGTTGTAATCTAGAGGGTGGGGTGGGTTTGGCCAAAGGACAGGTCTCATATCCACATTCTGAGCCAAAACACACACACATATACACACACACACACACAAGCATATTTGCATGATGTGCGATAACTTCCTCAATAACTCACACAGCGTGGCTCATTTCCAAAGTGTCAGTGTGTCACTCAGGGTGTTGGAGCAGATGAAAGAGTATTAGGTAAGCACTGTGTCCTGGCTCCCAGTCTTTGGAGAGCTTCTTAATTAGAGATCCACACACATACACACACACACACACACACATAGTTTTTCCTCATGAATAATAGGCCCATTCTTATCATTTTTGTGAGACACACACGTGTGTGTGTGTGTGTGTGTGTGTGTGTGTGTGTGTGTGTGTGTGTGTGTGTGTGTGTGTGTGTGTGTGTGTGTGTGTGTGTGTGCGGGTGCGTTATGTTTGTATGCGTTTATGCATGTATGTGTGAATACGTGTATGAGAATGTATGTCTATGTGAGTCTGTTTGTGTGTGATTGTGTGTCTGAATGTGTGTATGTACAGTATTTGTTTGTGTGTGTAGTGTGTCTGTATGTATGTATGTGTGTGTTTGTGTGTATATTTGTGTTGCATAACAGACGTGTTAGGGAGTGTTACCTTCTCCTCTTCTTGTTCTAGGTGCCTCTCAAATCAAAGTTAAAAGACATTGTGTAAAATTCCAAACACACACTCTTCCCTCCCCTAGTAGTCATACTCAGAGGAAATGGGCGCTACATGACAGGACAGATAGACGGAGCAAAGCTGCCTGTTGTTTTCCCACAGATGCATGACAGCGGTCATCCATTCATCTTCTGTCAGTCGCGCCTTTCACTCAGGCCCTGTCTTCTCTCTCTCTCTCTCTCTCTCTCTCTCTCTCTCTCTCTCTCTCTCTCTCTCTCTCTCTCTCTCTCTCTCTCTCTCTCTCTCTCTCTCTCTCTCTCTCTCTCTCTCTCTCTCTCTCTCTCTCTCTCTCTCTCTCTCTCTCTCTCGTCCCACTGTCCCCTCCACCCTCCCACTTCAAAGCAGGTAGTTTGGTTGCCAGACTCTTCAGTTGATATCTTAAAGGAACGCGTCTTGGTTCGACTCCGGATGCAGGCTTACTGTGGGACTGGGAGCCATGCTGGGAGAAGATAGTGGAATCTCGATAGCATTCAAGTGAAACGCCTCAGCGTTCGCTTCCTCTCCCCCTTCTTTGAGGTGTTTGATGAGGTGTTTATTACTATCCACAATAACGACTGTCAAAGGACCCTGGTATGTTTTTTTTTTAACATGGAAGCTCTGGTCCGGAAGTTAACCTGCCTTACTTGTATTGTATTTTCCTTCAAGATTTAGGCTACATTTTTTACAGTACATTCCCCAGACTGCTCCATCCCCAGTAGCAAAATGTGGTTGATGTAAACAAACTTAATTTCGAATTGAATATATTAAGATTTAAACGAGAATAAATCAGAGATCTGGCTTATCAGAGAAGGACACCTTACAGTAATATACAGTGATATACATTAGGGTAGACACAATGAACCATACATTCATGGAACAACTCCACGTCTACAGCCTCACTTCAGACTTTTAGGTCAACCAGTCACCTTTAAGGTAAAGATGTGTCGGATGAAATGATTCAATAAATGAATGGATGAGCGCTGAAAACAAAAAGATATATAATAATACAAATGAGTCATAATTAGAGTACGTTCTTCTAAATAAATAACCTCTCTTGTGGAGTGCGGGTCTGAGGAGGAGGAGGAAGAGGAGGAGGAGGAAGAGGAAGAGGTGATGGGAGCGGACAGAGCTGTTTCGGGCGGGGGGCTCAGAGTGAGGATGTCTACGAGGTCACCCCTGCCGTCTCTTATTACCGCCCCTCATTGAAACCTTGAACGCCCCGAAACGGCGCAGAGACCGCCCAACGGGGTGACGTGCGAGAACAGAGCAGCAGTGCGGTAGAAGTGAGAGGTAAAACAAAACAGATCAAAAACGAATGCGGCGTAAATAGAGAGAAAATATCAAAGAAAAAAAGTCATATTTTAAAAGAAAAACACACTTGGTTGCAGGGCCGCATGCATCCTTCATGTGATACGGATGCACATGAACACTCACTCAGGTTGTTTTGTTGAGGTGGACCCCAGGGGTGTTCAGAGAGGGCTGAACAATAGCCCCCCCCACCACCCACCCCCGCCGTCGGGCCCCTCGCTGGGTTCCAGGGACTTCTACCGGTGAGCCGTCCTGCTGGGCCCCTGGCCGTCCCAAACAGCCACAGGGGGACCTACGTGTCATGTGTGTGGCTGCAATGTCCTATGCGTGTGTGTGTGTACATGTGTGTGTGTGTATGTGTGTGTGTGTACGTGTGTGTGTGTGTGTACACGTGTGTGTGTGTGTGTGTGTGTGTACGTGTGTGTGTGTGTGTGTGTGTGTGCGGTGAATGGTAAATAGACTTGCATTTATGTGATGCTTTTCTATTCACTCCGAGCGCTTTACAATGAAAGCCTCCCAACAAGCTTTGTTGCCTCGCAGTGTTGACACTGCCGTCGGTGTACAAGTCTTTTGTTTGTTTCTGTGTGTTTGTGTGGGTCGGCGTGCACACATTGATTTATCCTCCCTTTGCCGAGGTGCACACATGAAGGTTCACGTGTCGCTTCCCTGTGGCGGCAATTTCCTGCGGCAGGACATGTGCTGTCAGCTCATCTGATGGAGGAACACAATTAAGTTTGTTTTCCACGTTTAGTTCTCCGCACAACGCCTGGCAGACTGGCAGCTGCTCGCCGCTTTGTTTACAGGAGACGCTTTTTAACGCACAACTTTTTCATTACGTCAAGCTTGCGTTTTTATTACACCAAAGAGCCAGTTCTGGACCGTCATCACTGCATTTAACTGTACAGCATCTTTAACACGTTCCTACATATGTTTATACACTTTTCTTTTTTAATTATCCAAATGCACATATCATATACAAGTTCAAAGATGAAGAGCTTTTTAAATGTGTTTTCTGTCATGGTCGTCCATAATTTTGTGTGTATTAAATTTAAATTTTGTATTTTGAATATGGCCTAAATGAGCAGCTGCTAGTCAAATAGTAAACCTTCTAGATTACCAGCATTAAGGTTGCAGGGGAGAAAACAAAGATGTAGATGGAGGGTGTTTTACAAAGAGGGCTATCTTATGTAAATTTTTTCGCTTTTGCAATGTTAGACAGAATTTAGAATCAGCAATCCTTTGTCCAGCATGTTTGTGTGTGTATGTGCGTGTGCGTGTGTGTGCGTGCGTGCGTGTGAGTGTATTTGTGCTCGTGTGTGCGTGTCTCCTTGCGTCTACTGTGAGACAACAGTGCCCCCTGCAGCTGAAAATGACCACAAATCATCGTATTGTCTGTACACACTCCTAGTCTGCTTGCAGGAGTGCATGCATATACAGCAAGTTTGACACACTTTGCTGAGCTAGAAATATACCTATATATTCCTGCGTTGAATATATCCCAGAACTCATACACACATTTTTGGAACAAGAAATGTGCCATGTTGCAAAGTCGAAAGGTAGCGTGAGGCAGCGTGTGTGTGTGTGTGTGTGTGTGTGTGTGTGTGTGTGTGTGTGTGTGTGTGTGTGTGTGTGTGTGTGTGTGTGTGTGTGTGTGTGTGTGTGTGTGTGTGTGTGTGTGTGTGTGTGTGTGTGTGTGTGCGTGTGTGTGGGTGGGTGTTTGCGTGCGTGCAGACATCTTGTTAGATCCCAGCATGGTTAAATACTTAACTGGACAACACAGGACCCCTTTAACGACAGAAGCCCACGCACATGACGAGCCCGGTAGGGGGAAAGTCAACGGTGAATTATATTGAAGCTGATAAAATGTGGACAATCTCAAGACAATTAATTAAAGAGGAGGATAAAGTCAATGTATTTATAAAAAATAATTACTGTGTCAAAACATGGCTAGATGAAAGCTGCCATTCCATAAGATGATGGATCACATATAATAGGACTATAATATAATATGATTAATGTCGTCTTCATACATCATCATATTCAATTAAGGGTTGTATCAGCGATTCTAGGCCGAAACATAAATGATCACATTCATCTGATACTTCCTCACGACCCGCTGGCTGCCCGCCCCAAAAGCTTGGGCGGGGAAAGAAGGCAAAAAGCTGTTTTGGTGGAAACCTATTTCTTACCATTCACTTCCTCTTCATTCGGGGTATAGCTAAAATACCCGCCCTAGAGTCATTGAGAGGCGAAGTTGGGTAAAAACATAACTTCCGGAGCATCAGAGAATCTGGAATGCCAGAGTTCAAGCTATTATTGAGTTGAGGTTATGTTGAGTACTAAGTACTACGTTTTAAGGTGATCAACATAGCCAGGTCTCCATCCGTCTGCACAGGCATGCACCATTGGATATTAGTGATTCTAGCTGAAGGCCTTCCTGTACATCCACTATTGTTCTTCTCAACAGAGGACTGTGTGCTCTTCACTTGCTGGGCATCATTCAAGCACAGGGCTTCATTATTCCTTAGAACTTATTAGGTTTAATAAAATGAAAGAGTTCAAACCATTCAGGGAGCCAGAGTCGCCTAATGTGACAACAACAAAAAATAAGTGAGTGCTGTCCAATCACAAAAAAAGAGGACAAAGAGAGATTGCAAGGGAGGGGTGGAAACAGGGGCAAGAGGGAAACAAAGGCTATACACCAGTGATCCCCACTTATAACTCAGAGACATGGATAATGACAGTCCAATCTTCTGCTGTTCTGCTAAAGTATTTGTATAGCGCCACAGAGAACCAGCCAGGGCGAGGAGGAGGCCGAGCCATTTACCGTTTCACAACTTTGATCAAGGACAGTTGGTCACCTTGTCATGGTGGGAGAGAGAGAGAGAGAGAGAGGTTTCTTCACAGCCATTGCATGCTTCTGAAGAGCCTGCATAGACACAGGAAACATCTTAGCTTGCACTGCTGAATGACAATTATATTTCGTTCCATTATGTATTTATATGGGGCAAGTGTTGCCTTTTTATCATGGATTTTGCGTATGTTGTCTACGCATAAATCTATACTGACTAATAAAAAGAGATTCCAGAGTTGTTGGACGGTCTCTTGGGCAAATATTTCCACAACCAGAAACCAACCTAGCCTTTTACGTTTCTACAGGTAGAATGTTTTACCAAAACCTATGTCTGCACACGTAGTATATACATGTTCATTAATGATTAACAAACATCTTTGAACTTTCACATGTGGCAGTATACTTTTACTCTTGAACAAATAATAATAATAATAAAATATATGGAAGCACTTTTCTCATTATTGCCGATTCGCCACCAAAAAACATCTCACTAAAGGAAAGTTGAATTGCTTAAATCAAGTAAAAAGTTTAGTTCAAAAGTCTAAATAGAGGAAACACTATAGGTATGAAGGCCGGTTCGGACGCGGCCTGGCTCGCGCCGCATTTCACTGTCTTGCCTGTGTAAAACCGAGGGGGTAAAATCCTCTGTCGTCACGGAGCCTGCTTTCTTGGTTCCCTCAAGTAGGCGGGGCTACGCACAGAGAGTAGGCCTCTTTAGAATAATTTGCATACTAAGAATGTAAAAGAAAATTATGATTCAAGGGACTCGCATGCAAGAATGAGTAGGCATCTGACTGAGTGTAGGCTACAAACGCGATTAACTAATTCCAAGTGCAAAAACGCCAGCATATTCATCATTCTGCTGACCACTGTTTTTTTATCCCGACAAAAGCCTTGCAAGGAAAGTTCCTCTGTGTCTTTCTCGTAGATCGCACCATCTAATCTAATGCGACCGCATCACCTTCTCTGACATGATCAGCAGCTTGTTGATTTCAATGTCTCTAAAGTTAGAACTACTCATGTTGATCGCTGCATTGTCTCTGTTGTAGCGCCAATATGTGTAGGGTCCAGGAGGGTCAGTTGGGGTGTGAACTCAGGCCAGTATTTTACCTCAGCCAGTGGAAATGAGCGGAGCATGCCGGGAAAAAGGTGTGCATGAGACGGGCATATTTGGCAGTGTCAAAACGTTTAAGAGTAAACATGCACCCCATTTACAGTAATGTAAATGGTTGGAAACCATTTACATTACTGTAAATGGTTGGAAACCATTTACAATGGTTGAAAAAAAAGTGAAGAGTTAAACAAATAGCTAAACTGATCAAGTTTGAATACATTTGAGATAAAACATAGATAGCCGAGCTGTTAAAGCTGACTGTTTGAATGGGTTGAATCAAGTGTGTGCGTGTGTGCGTGTGTCATCACTTGTCGTAACCAGGAAAAGTGTTGTTGACGTTATTCTTTCACATCTAGTTAATCGAGATAAGCTCACAAAAGGATATGGCTTGTACCGTTGGACTCCTTGGAGTCTCTTTCATAGGGCCGATCGTTTGTATTGATAGCATGAAGTGAAAAAGATTATTTACGTTAGCATTTAGCTTCTACTGTAAGTAGGCAACATTGGATATTCAAGAAGCAGCTAGCCTCTAGCCATATAAACGGGAGTCCCCACACACAAATGCACGATATATAATAATCATATTTCCAATCGAATAATCATTTAAATTGATTAGACAAAAGCTGTGATCCGCTCTAGCCCAAGCTGGAGCGTGTGATGTGATCACGTGATCGCGCTCGGCGACAGCCAAATATTGCACTCGGCTGTTGCACTTTTTTATTCTTTAAAGGCACCCAGTGCAACTTTATGTAAACATTCAATGAAAAATAAACATTCAATTTCTAGTCTTTTTTTACACGTAGTAAGTTTCAATAACTCCATACCATTACATATCGACATTCAAGGAGCAAAGATGAGACGTCGTTGTGTGGTGAGAACTGATAGAAAATCGTAAACAACAACAATCGCCGGTGGGGAGAAGCCATTTTTCCATTGACTGGAAGCCTGCTTTATTTATTGTAGGTTACAAAAAATAAAGAAAATGGCGGCATTGTTGTTGTTATCGATTTTGTATCAGTTCTCACCACACAACGACGTCTCATCTTTGCTGCTTAAATGTCGGTATGTAATGGTATGGAGTTATTGAAACTTACTGCGTGTAAAAAAGACTAGAAATTGAATGTTTATTTTTAAGCCTCGAAAGTTGCACTGGGTGCCTTTAAGGTTGAAATACTGCCACACCGCTGACGTGACTGTTCAACAGGTAGCTCTCATGCACTATCTATCATGTGCATGCGCCTAATTGGCCACTACTGTTGTTTTCACGCGACACGCTTCGCGCATTGGATCATAATTTTTCTACCCTGCGATATCTGACCCAGCGTTCTGGGCCATTATCGGCCCAATACCGACGCCGTGGATCGGATCGGGACATCCCTAATTAAAACATATTTCAGAACCCTCCAAAATATCAACCAACAACGTTATGCATGCAATATAAGCTACCTAAACATGTGGCCAATCATCCTAATCTGTCTGTTGATGATGGTGAAGTGTGCAACCATCATTCACATTTTTTTTTTTTTTTTTTCTTTGTGTGTGTTCTGTCCGTTGTGTCTTTATTCCCATAACCAATGCACCTCAGGACAGTTTTGAACAGCCAGTCTCAGATAGCAGAGAGATGCAGAAATACACTTACATAAAAATATGTAACGCAAGAAAAGCAGGAAGGATTGAGCGAGACAATCTGCTCAATGTGAATGTTTACAGGGAGAGAAGGTGTGAAGGCTCATTTTTCATTAAGTCCTTATTATAAGGCTCTGTTGTCAGCCCACATCCCGCTGTAATCTGTAAGCCATTACCAGCATCTAAAAATAACCACGTTAACATGCGCAGCTGCCGAGCCAACCAACAACATTTTTTAATAAAAGTCATGTAACTGTGGCCATAATCAAATTTAATGAGCCATCCCTCCCCCCCCCCCCCCCCCCCCCCTCCCCTCCCTCTTACATATTTGATTCATAAAGTGGTTCTGAGCTTGTTCTGCTGGGGCCCTTATTGAAGGCCTGGGAGCATAGCTCCACCCAGGACCTGACTGTTGATATCCAGGGGGAGATACTATGCTGAGCTCATACGGTTAAAGAAAAGAGTGACACACGAAAGACTCCTTTCGGGAAGCCATGCAGAAGATTGCCGTAAAGGGGACCTATTATGCTTTTCGACTTTTATGACCTATAAACGATGTTAAAATGATTGATAGTCATGTTTTACCATACTAAAGTGTCAAATAATGACGTACTTGCATTTCGACGCATTCCCTACTGACAGTCTGGGGTGGCTGTGCAGAGCGCTAAAGACTTGAGTCGGGACAACGTTTGCAATTCACTTGTTCACATTTCCGGGAAATCATCTACGTGGAGGCACTCCTGCCGCGCCCCCATATGCCTGGTCAAATCTGCCCGCGCGCGCGCTTCAAGGAAGGTAACCAATCACAACGGAGTTGGGTTGGCGGGAGGGGGGCGAGGGGGCAGAGAAGGACAAAACCGAGCGTTGACAGAGAATGCTGAAAGCGCCCAGATGAGAGGAAGGGTTTCCCGAAAATCTACATCTTTTTTTGTCCTGTGATTCGTGTCAGGTCGCGCTATAGGAGTCATTAATAAGAAATTAAGACCAGAAAAATAGTATAATAGGTCCTCTTTAACTTCTGCTCCTGTTTAAACTGCCCCCTTTTTGTGTTAGGTAGATAGATTTATTAAAGATAGTGTGTGTGTGTGTGTGTGTGTGTGTGTGTGTGTGTGTGTGTGTGTGTGTGTGTGTGTGTGTGTGTGTCTGTCTGAGTGTAAGTGTAAAGAATGAAAGAAGCGTTGAGTTCAACACCAGCATAGTGAACGTGATAATTTTCAGCATAGAACAAACGGACCAGAAACAAACAGAACACAAGAATGCAGCCAGGCTACTACCGCTCTCTCTGCACACCCCGGATCTTGGATCTGACGTCACCAAGGTAAATCCAGACCTTACTGAAACAAAGCTAATCCACTCCACACATTGATTTGAGCCTTGCCTTGCAAAGGGAGTGGACACCATAAGGTCAGAAACCCAGAGAGTGAGAGAGACAGCGAGAGGGAGGGAGGGAGAGGGAGGTGGGATTTAGGGTATTGGGACAGGCAGTGCCACAGAGGATTGCACTGTCTGCTGATGAGAAATATGTTGGGATTGAAGGGGGGTAAAAGGTGCAAATAATTGCAAGAGTCACACAGGATTATGTGCTTGTAGAAGTCTGGGAAGGTCTTGTAACACAGCTGAAACAGGAAGGTTAGCAAGAAGGAAGGGAGGCTTGTTCCTCCTCACCTTCAACACCTCTGTGAGTGCAGTGAGGATGACATCCATCTATTGGACTTTCCACACACGCAGGCTCCATGCCGCTGTGTTTTTCTTCCACTCCCATGAGCCACACCTCTGGTCCATCAACACCTACCGTTTGCCAGATGAGGGGGAATCGATAGTGCTCGGCCGAGCAGCCGGGGAAAGCATCGATCGCTCATATCCCCGTGTTTACTGTCGGCCCATGCGGCTTCGCACAGCTTGCTACTGCCTTTGTGTGTTCGGTCGCATAGCAATATAGGACAGTTGTGCACCGGTCTTTCCTTAAAAAGTTAGTTTTTTAAAGCGTGGAACAAGAAGGGAAGAAATGATCTAATTAGAAACACACAACAGAACAAGCTGCTGAATGCTAAAGTGGACGTCTAATAGGCCTTTGTTGTTCTGGTCACAGACTTGAAGCTAAATTAAACTACACTCATTATGACAGATTTAGGCCGAAATCCAATTGATTGGTAGACACTCAAACTTGTCCTTTTCATAACCTTGCAAGCCAATGCCCCTCTCATACGCTCTCACGGCACATCTCCTCCTCTCACACCTATTACGCAAACCTCTTCCATAATATATTGCATGTAATCATACGATGCATATACCCAGGCCTCAGTCAGGGACATGCTGAGCTCTTTGAAACCTGAGCGTGGCCGTACGCAGACAGGGCAGAGCGCCCTCAGTGAGCTCTGAGCGCTCTGCGCACAGAGCTCACTGAGCTGGGCGCTCTCAAAGTCGATCAAGTATGGCCGACCAAAAAGCCATTATACATCTCATACATCTTGCATTATACATCTCTTCAATCCTTATGGCAAGACATTAAAACAGCACATACAAAAAACATTTACACAACATTGAAGAGTCCAAGACTCCATACACACCGATAAGTCAATAAGAGTCAGGGGTCTCACAGTCCAATAAATGAAAGGCCATAGATGTCTCTGGGGTGTGTGAAATGATATTGGGTGTGTGAAGTGTGTTTGCATGTGAGATGTATAGAGAGTGTACTTTACTCATCTCTGTTGGTTGATACGGAATGAGGGAGAAAAGAGTGCTTGTATTTGTTTCTCCTGCAGCTAGGGGCATTCTAAAGCGTCTTCCGGACGGCAGGAGCTAATACTCCTCATTTAAGACGTAAGGGTTCCAAAGCAATCTTGTCTGCCATCCTGAGGATGTGTTTAGGGCAGCAGATGTGTGGGCCATGTCATGTGGCCAGGTTCATGAAGTCAATTTCGTTGTAAATAATGATGTCACAACTACTAGACGGCATAGCGTCAGAATGTCTGAAAAGAAATGTGATAGCGGAGCGAAAAAGGTCCCGATTGTCTCCCAAATTCATGTAGTTTAACATAATACAGCAATATGTGTTTCATGTTTCAACCATTTGTCCAATGTGGGGCACTTCGCTAACTTGATCTGGAATAATGATGCGCCCACCTCTTCATTTGACCCACAAAAAAGGTAATCTGTTTGGGAAATGTAATATCGGCTTGCCCGCAGGAGTGAACATCTAGAGCTTTAGTGCCATCTAGTGGTGGATTTTATATCCAAGACATAGCTTAATTAAATTGGATCACATATCGAGACCGCTTTCTTTCCTATATATAGACCCCCATGAGGACAGATGGATATGTTTGATTTCCACGCGTTTCCTCGACCACATTAATTTAGAAATATTGGCTTAATGTTTAATGCTTAATTTGAACTCCACTGAATGAATACTACATTTTAAGGGCTACATTAGCACAAAGGTCAAAAGGCTGTGTCGGCATGAGCAGCCACATCTTACACTTCTGCTGGGGTCCATTTACAGGGATGAAATATCCCTTTGTGAGTGACAAAGGGCCAAACACAGTATTACCCACAAAGGGCCAAACACAGAACACATAAGTTACTCAAATCAACTAAATGTATAGACGTCCACCTTAAATGTGTTCTTTGCCTAATTGTAGGCCGACGTCCCATTGCTCTCTGGGTCCTGAAGTCTAATGAATGGAAAGAGAAGCCTAAACCTTTCTATAGGCCTAGAGAATACAGACCCTATTATGATTATTTGCATGAGATCAATTAAAACGCCTTAAGTTCCCCAAGGTGACACCCAGCCACGGCTACGTGGGTGATGTCCTCTTTTGGAAGGAGACAAACTACCTCTGGGTGAATCACACACAGTATCCACCGCTGGGTTTCTTTGAGTGAAACCTCTCAAATTCCTCAATAGCATTTTTCAATTTAGATCAAGAAAATGTCGAGCTGAAGTTGAAAGAACACGCCAAGTGATAGCAAAAAAGTTTCTGTGTCACCCAGGTCACAAGCAAATACGATTGAATGAATTCCAGTAATTAGTCTGCTATTGAAGGACTACACATAATAGTTGATATCACCTTAATAGAGTTTTATTGTGGCCCCAAATGTAACATCCGAAGTCCCATAATACAGTTGACAGTAGCCTACTACACATATATATAGAGTCGTACCCCGCTCCCCCAATGAGCCTGGTTCCAGGTACGAATCACACGTTAAGCGAGGATTAAGCCGCACTCGGCATTTATTGCATACATGTTAGACACATAATATACTCGCGGTCTCTAGGGCCTCCGTGAGCCTCTAGTCGCACACGGACCCGAGTGCTTCCTTCTCCCTCGCTCCCGTTCCCATAGATGCCCGTTCCCCCCCAAATGTCTTCTTCTTCTTTTATTTAGGCAGCCTTGACGCAGCTATGGCGTATTACCACCCCCCACTGTTTGTTATTTCCCCCCTACTTTAAATCCTTTTATATACTCCAATGATGTGAAGGTAGTCCATCAATTCCTTTGTTTTATCCACTGAATCCAGATTTAAAAGGGTGCGCATATTAAAAACTGATTCCCCAGCTGATCCAAGCCTCCGGTACTGAGTCCTCCTTTGCCTGGAATAGCGCCCCCACTGGAGAAGTACAGTGTTTTACAGTCTCTCTTCCTCCACACTCACACCTGCCATCTGGGTGTTCGCCAATCAGAGCCAGCCCACTCCTCAGCCCACAGTGTCCAAGCCTCAGTCTTGTGAGTGCTACATCATCTTTTCTTATGCACCTAAAAGTGCACCTATCTTTATTTACATTTTCCTGTATTGAAAAGTACGCCCTTCCCTTCCTTTCCTTCTCCGAAGATTTTTGCCACCTTTCTTTTAGAGCCCTGTTTATTTTTTCAATGTACTCGGGTGCCCCATATTGCAAATGAATTTGCACCGTTTCCTCCTTCACCGCCTTCTTTGCCTCCTCCTCGTTCCCTTTCCACATGAGCCGGCACCCAGAGAAACCCCACCTCCCCCCCGCCTTGTAAATTCTGAACACAGACTGTATTTCCACAATTAAATCCGGTCTGGACTTGGATTTTCCTTCTTTTATTGGAATTAAAGCTGCAGCTGAATCACTACATACTATTGAATACCCCTGTTTACTATCCTCCACCCATCGTAAGGCCCATAAGACTGCCACCTTCTCTGCTGTGAATACTGACATATGATCTGAGATTCTATACCCTATTCGGTACCCGATTTCAGGAATGCTAATACCCACTGCTACTTTACCACTCTCATGCTCCTTTGACCCATCAGTGTAAATGAGTAGATGGTCTCCCCATACTTGTTGCTGCCAGACTTCTATCTCTTTTACTACACCCTCTGACATCCTTGATTTGCTTACTCATAAACTTTAGGTCAACACTGGGATCTGGGATCAGCCATGACGGAGCAACTGAGCGACGCACTGGAGAACAAACACTAACATCCCTGATACCAATTTCCTGCGCCACAGATTTAAGATTTCCTGCAACGTTAGTTTTAGTTTTTCTTATTCCCATAAACTCCCAATGATCACTCAGTAGGTCTTTTGTTGGTAACACTTCCCTTTGTCCTTTGAGCTTCCCCCAAATGTCAGTCCTCGTGCTCCTTTTAAAATGCCTTCCTGGCTGTCCAGCCAGGTGTCTCCCATCTCGCTGATTGGGGTTCCACAGGTGCTCTCCGTCGCCGGCTGGTGGATGACGGTAGTATTTTCCGTCCAGGATGAAACCTCGGGTCCGTCCGGACCGACGTTTAAGGGGCGGGACGCCGCAATATACATCCCAACAATCTGTGAGATGATGCCCACAGTTGAGAAGATAATGAGCCACACTGAGACAAATGGTGAGCCACTTGTCTCACCAGACTACTTCACTAAGTTTTATTACAGCAATGGCTCCTTTTGAACTATTGAACTGTTTTTAGGACCACTGGAAGAAATGACAGTGCATCGCATAGGCTCTGAGACGTTGTGTTCAGCAACGGTTAAGACCCACTTCTCCTGCGTAGAAGTGGGTCTACAGTGAGTGTGGATCAAGACTCTCACATCAAGGGCCTTTGTTTTTGACATTGTGTCCCGAAACAATTCTGCCAACGGAATCTCTATTTCTCATGCATGATGTGGTCCTTATTGTTACGTTTTAGGGCTGGGGAATGATTAAAAGTTGTAATCGTGATTAATCGCGTAGTATTGGTGAGTAAACTCGCGATGAATCACACTCTTAAAATTCTGATTTAAATCCAGTCCAACTGAAGTTAATTCGTTAGTTTGCCAGCTCTCGATGCATCTCAAGAACAAGAAGGATCATCCGTGGCCACCTCCATCCCGGCCACCACCTGCTCAGCCTACTCACTCATAAAACATAAAACCATAAACAGGTACGCATATACCTCACTTTCTATAAAGTGCAATATGCTTACAGCCTTTTATATTTTATGTTTATTATTCACCTCGCCTGTCCTTGTCTTGTTCCAAATGTTTTTCTGTTATTTCTGTCTTGTTTTTTACATTTTTAACTTAAATTGCTTGTTTGTCTTTTTGCATGTGTAATGCACCTTCAGTTGGCACTCCCAATTTCGTTGTATAGGCGACTGTACAATGACAATAAAGGCTTATCTTATCTTATCTTATCTTAAATGAGTTTATCAAATGGAATGACACATTATCATTCATACCAAATGTATTTAATAAGCAAAAACAAGTGGCCTTGAGAGAGTTTTATTGACTCACTCAGTGTGGGTTGAATATGAAACTTCAGAACACCACAGATTTGGGAATAGTTAACAGGAAGTTAATTAGTACAATTGTAAACCAACAGTTACTACAAGTCTAGTTCAATTCAAATAAGTAGCGCCACAGATTTGGGAATGTAATCAGGCAGTCACTTACTGCAAGTGTAATAGAATTTAAAGTAATTGGAACTAAAAACAAAATTATTTCTGATATGAATGTTCACATTCTGTGGCAAAACCTTTCAAAATAAAAATAAAAAAAAGAGAACGTGCGTTAATGTGTCAATTTGTATTAATCCCGTTCAGATAAGTTTGCGTTAACTTGCCCAGCCCTAGTTGTTACTGTATGAGGGTCATACAGAGCCACAGAATCAACATACTAGTAAACACAGGCCGACATCCAGTAGGCCTACTTGGCTTGGGAGAAGATGTTATTGCATGTCTGTGCCACATGAGGAACATGACCCATCACATCAGAGAGCCGTTTCTAATGTCAACATGGACTGAGATTAATGTTGTTCCTGCCCCATCCAATTCTCTTGTTGGTTGTTTTTGTTTGGTCTTCTTTAGTGACGTATTAATTTCATGATGTTCCTCAGATTTTTGGGCCTCTTTGTGATAATGCTGTGTGAACCACATGAGGTCATTGCCCTACAGTGCAGTTCGAGAGAACAGGACGTTTCTTAGGAAACATGTGTGTTGACGAACATATTGGTTAATGATTTAGAGACGATGATTAGCCTATTTAGCAAACCAGCTCGAAAACAAAAAACACAACTTTACATTGTATTGCACACACAGCAAGACAGTGCAATGCATAAATTGATGACCGGAATAAAGTAGCAATGTAATCAAGTATGTTTGAATGAATTGGTCACCAATTCATTCAAGACAAACGGGAACGCTATAAGTGCTCCGAGACCGGAAATTACGTCACAAGTGCAACTTGGAAGGCTGGTGTCCGAGGCATCTGGATCACACCATAATGCCTCCTTCAAAGCAGCTCGGAGGTTCAGAAGCTCTTACGTGTCTTTACGTAAACCTTCCCTTCTTCCGAAATCAGAGCGTTCAGGAAACGGCCCTCAGAAGTTCGTAGGCCATGACATAAAACCGGAAAAACTGATCGTTCGTGAGACTAGACTTCATAACAACAACAAGTATGGATGCCCGCAGGGACCTCTTTGCGCTTCTTTGCTGAATCAGATGAATTTTAAGCTATAATGTATCTTAATGCCAATGTTAGAATGGGTGTTAAGTTTGTCTTTTAGTGCTTGCTGCAAATTCACTTGTGACGTGATCTCGGAGGATTCGGGTAGCTTTACGTCCGCACGAAACTCTGAGCGAAAACTCCGACCCAACAGAGTGTTCAGAACGCTTTCCTCCAAGCTTCAGGTCCGAACCTCCGAAACTCCCGG
Source organism: Gadus macrocephalus (assembly GCF_031168955.1). NCBI lineage: Eukaryota > Metazoa > Chordata > Actinopteri > Gadiformes > Gadidae > Gadus > Gadus macrocephalus. The sequence goes on along the minus strand of NC_082391.1, from coordinate 1,842,541 downwards.
GAACTCGGAGCGTTTTGAAGGCGGCATTAAGCTCCAAACCTCCGAACCTCCCGGAAACTGCCGAGCGTTTTTTAGGGCGGCTTAAGGTCAGACCTCCGAACCTCCCGGAAACTCGGGAGCGTTTTGAAGGCGGTGTGGGTACCAGATTGACTCGGCTGCCAGGTCGACTCGGGGTCCTGCGCTTAAAGATGACGTATCGACACTTGACGTATCGACACAAGCCAACGGACAAAACCCGGAAGGTTTTTTTATAAAAGGGGCTCTATCATGGACATAAAAAGAAGGCTCAATCTGATTTGGTTTTGATTTAATTGAACGCAGCCCGTTCTTTCCCACAAACAAAGCCATTGGAAACACGTCTAAAAGCACTGATGAATGCATATGTAACCCAGTTCCTGTTAGGGACTCTTATTCTGAAGGAGGAGAACGGAAGTGTCTGCGTGTGGGTCGCAGTTTTGACTCTGTGTTGTGAGCGCTGGAAATAAAGTGGATCGCCCCGTTCAGTGAATGGAGCTAACCGATTCTTCTTTTATATATAAACCAAGTATAGGCCACAACAATTAGTACATTAGATTATTATTCATAGATTAGAAAACAAAAGGAGATCGTTAATACTTGGGAATAACATGGGAATGAATGAATCGTGCATGCGCATTTAAAAGACAGTGTTTACAGGAAGTGTGTCATTTTTGCGCATCTAGGACCCCGAGTCGATCTGGCAGCCGAGTCAATCTGGTACCCACACCGGCACGAATTCCGAGGTGGCCAGACCAAAAGGGGGCTTAATGCTGTTAAATGCCGCAATAAAGCTGGGAGATTTTTCCCACTTGCCACTCGGATGGCTGGGGCCTCTACGAATTCTCAGAAACATATCATTTGAATCGAAATGAAATCATTTATTGCTGGTTATTAAGCACACAATATTCACGTAAGAAAATTAAATGCAGACTTCACATTTAAGAAAGACTACTGGGGGCATTTAATTTTAAATCAATTGAGCCTCTTTTTTTTTACATGTGAATTGGGATTCAAATGGCCTAAAATATTCCCGTTGGCCAAGTCCGACCTAAATGATTAGGCCGCTTGTTGTGGTCCAACTTCGGAAAACTGTAGTTCGACCCTAGAAACGCTGGAGGTCAGCAATACTCGCCGTCGCGCAATGACATTGGTGAGGAAAAGTGGATTCGAATTCATAAGCAGTGCTGTCTTTTCCAATGTTCGAAAGGGAAGCACCATTTGATCTCTCCTTGACCCGATGACGTTATCCACAAAGGTTAAGTAAAGGAGCCATTAAGGTTAGGAGATTTGACTATTCGTAGAGGCCCGAAGCATCTGGATCACACCATTCTGTCTGCGTGAACACAGGACACCGTGACGAGTCCCTGCGTCACGTCCCAGACTGAGCGTCGAGCTCCGATTGGTACGTCGTGGCATGACGTCTATAAATGAATCCCGCCTCTATCAGATGTGTTAACAGAATTCCTCCTCCGCAGACGGAACCACTTCCACAAGAGGTGGAATTGTACGTATATAAAGCTATCACCGTGCATTCAAATCATTTAGTACGGTATTGATTAAAGATAAAAGCATAACAATATTTCTGTTTGAAAACAACATCAAACTGGACTGTTGTGGCCGCTTCTGGTTCATGTTTAGGACTGATCCATCTACCGTCCGCCCCTGGAAACGTGACGTAACACTTGAGTCACTCAGTACGATGGAAAAGAGACCGGTGGTGAAACTATATTAACAGAATACTCGAACGGTTTCCCTTCAAGTAAATGATTCAGTCAACCAAAGCGACCAACCTTTGAAGAGTTGGTGGTCGTCAAACCCTGACTGTCTCTTCTGGACCCCCGAGCAGGAATGACCACCGCGCTGCTCCTCCTCAGCCGACATCTGGCCGCGCTGTGCGTCTCATCCCGTGGGCAACTTTCTGTCAGGAGGGGGTTCTGTTCCGCGTCCCCGTCCAGCCCCGCGCCGGGACCCGGGCACACCACCGGAGCAGGAGGGGAAGCGGAAGCCGGCAGCCGCGAGCCAGAGTGGAAGGCGGCTGGAGCATCACAAACTACGGCCAACACAGGACCAGGTAGGCTCCTGATGACACGGAGACGGTGGACCTACTCTGCGCCCTATACATCCCCAAAGTGGAAAGACGCATTGACATGGAGAAAATGACAAATCTAAGAAATAATTCGTATATTGTGTATCTTTTCTGTTTTTAATAAATCCAATCGGAGCGAGAATGTAATTTCAATAGGCTGACTAGGCTGTTCGGATGAGAGCATCGTCTTCCAAGCCGCACGTGTTGGCCTCGAGCTGTCGTTCCATCCGGCAGGATGTTGTGTTCTGTGCTCATCGCATGGTGCTCTCTGGGCGGATGTTGCCCCCTGGCCAAAGGTTCAACAGGCCGGTTTCTTGTAGTAGCCTGCTTTCACACTGGGACAGGTTTGGTTGCTATTGTAGCTTGAGATTGTTTCTTTTCTAAGGGACAGTGTTGCTGGTAAAACAATGAGTTCAGGAGGACGGTATGTTAATAACCTGCTCAGGGAATCAGCAGAAGGTCATTCGGTCAAAGCTAAATCCATCCAGCGGGAAAGTTGGCGGTAATAAATTGCTGTAGATTTTACCTTCTCCTGCACACAGAAACACGGCACTATCATGTAATTGTTTCATTTGTATTTCCCTATAGCCCTACAGAGGGAAAACATTATAATGGAACTTCTTTTCTGGCACATGTTATGTAACGGGCCTTAAGAAGTGGCCCACGTTTCACTCTCTCACTCCTGTTCTCTCATGCGGGTGCATTATGCCACAATTTTCACTCAGTCTCTCCTTCTGTCTTTTCCCAGTTCTAATGGAATGAATGTGTGTGATTCGTTTTGAGGCTGATATGAATTGCACGATTTAAAAGAAGATTCTAAGGTCCAATTCAGCTTATTTTGAATGTTCATTATATTTCAAAACACAGAACCCCAAAGAAGACGTGAATGACAGTGAAAATAACTATTTTTTGAAGGCTTTCTCGGGAACAAAAAATACATTTTAATTAAAGTAATTTTCTTATTTTCTATTTCCGGCAGCCTTAAAATAAAAAGGTGTCATCTGCTTCTTTAGCTTAAATCCACACACCCCCCCCCCCCCCAGCCACCCAGCTGAGTGGTCGGTGGTCATGTGATTCATATTCTTCCAGGGTGCTCCAGTTCAGGATTCCTAATAAACGACCAGCTAACACAATTTGCCTTCTATTTAAACGCACACAGCCTCCAAATGACCGACGAATTAGGCTGTGAGTAGTCAGAAAATGGATCCTTCAACAGCAGTTGGTACACAAAAGTCGAAATAGTCGAACAAGTCGAAAAACACGGCTGGTATAATTCCAAAAACTCTGAATACTTCCCTAATCAAGGCTGGATTCTTATTACATTCATCTAACTGAATTAGAAGACGTTGGGTAAGCAATTGTGTGTCCCTTCCCCCCACTGAATAGGTCATCAGTTAAAGGCTGTCTAGGATGCCTCGATATCACCGCATGCAGACGGTTCTTACTGTGCACGCACGGGTACACAACTTCACAAGTCAGTAGAGCAGACTGGTGGTGAACATCTCGGCACATTTCTGCCTTGATTGCAACGGAACCAAGCGAGCGGAGAGAGTAAAGCCCAGTTCAGACCAAAGATTCACCTTGCAACGACTTGCAACGAGACGGATTTAGAACGTCGCAGGGGCGGTGTGAACGGGTCGTTGCAAGGAGTCGCAAGGAGTTGCGAGTTGCAAGTCGTTGCAAGGCGAATCTTTGGTCTGAACTGGGCTTAAGAGACACGGATGTTAAGGCAGAGAGCCAAATAGAGATGTGAGCAGAGGAAGAAGCTGGACCGTCATTAGAGATATTGGGCTGAAGAGGAGATATTAAGCTGAGGAGATATTAGACTGAAGAGGACATTTGGCGTTGTGTTGAATTAAAGGTGAGCGGGCAAATGTGGCACAGTCCAAATAATTAGTAGTAACCTATCTAGATTCCATGGTGATGGTCTTGCTTTTTTATTAGTTTCATTCAGTTTTGCCCTACTTGACATTACGAAAGGATGCCAGAGGTTTGACAGCTTCTCAAAATTATAATGGAATATCATTTTTCATGGGACATGTAAACGTGTTTTGGGAGAGAGGAGAATTTTCCACAGTGACTGTTGCAGTGTGACAGTCGTGGGCTTTGGTCCACGTGCTCATTACATGTTGGTTGATAAGTAACCAATCGGAGGGTCAGTGGTCCTACTGAGATAGCGGCAGCTATATTATTCGGTCTTTATGACTTGGTGGTACATCAAGTGTTGATACCACAACGCATGTACCGGTATTGTGCACTTTATCTCATTAGACCACACGATTCTAAAGCTAATATCATATCCTCATTGGACCAGACGATATTAGAGCTAACATCATGGCCTCATTGGACTAAACAATGTTATAGCTAACATCATGACCTCATTGGACTAAACAATGTTGTAGCTAACATCATGACCGCATTGGACCACACTTTGTAGCACCGGTTCCGACTGGTTTCTAGTGGTCAGGGGACAACAGCATATGGAGGTGTGGTTCTGATGAATCAGTCCCTGTAGGATTCAAACTAACAAATGCAACAGGATTTAATTGAGAGCTAGAGAGTCGACTTTTCTCTTTATATTTATTTAAATTAATATTCTGTGTGTCATTGCGGACCGGCAGGAATGTTTCTGCGGGCCGCCATTGGCCCGATGGCCGCACATTTTGAGGACCAATGCTCTGGTACTAGCTGAAGGAGAGGCTTCTGGATGAGTCCAAGCAGTGAGCTCTGTTCTCTGTGTTCCCCATTCACTGTACCGCATGACACACCCGCGTGTGTGTGCATGTGCTTGCGTGTGCTTCTGTGTGTGTGTGTGTGTGTGTGTAGCCCCTCCCTGAACCCCCTCCCCTGTCTCTTCCGCAGGACGTCCCATGGGCTCCAGCAGCAGCCGGCCCTTCAGCACCCTGGCCCAGCCGCTCGACGGGGGGCTTCACCCGGACCCCGAGGCGGACCCCGAGGCGGACCCCCAGGCCGACCCCGACCAGCTGCTCCGTCAGTGCGCTGAGGCCCTCCGGGGCCGGCCGGCCCGGCCCCGCCGGGAGCTGGTCTCCAGCCGCGCCCCGGGCAACTGCTGCCGCCACAGCGCCTCGCCCCGGGTCCGCGTGCTGCAGTGGAACGTCCTGGCCCAGGGTGAGAGGGCCCGTCCGTCCGTCTGTCTGGATCCACTCTCCACTAAGGAGGCTCCATTATGGAAAAGATCATAATCACGATTGTTTTGGTCAATGTTGAAATCACGATTATTCAAACGGTTATTTTTGGAGTTTGAAAACATGACGTGTTTATTCAGCGTGTCTCTCTCACAAACACTTTGTAACTGAGAACTTTGTAACTGGAAATTTCGCCTTAAAAAAGTACACAAAATGGGCCAAAAGAAAATCGATGTATCCAGCTGTTCTGCACTTTCTATAAAACATTAAAAAAAAAATCGAAAACTCGATTATGTTAATTTTGTGATAGTTTGACGCTAAAATCTAAATCGAGATTGAATTTCGATGAATCGCCCAGCCCTACTCTTCACCTCTCCGTCCTCTCCATGAACTGTACTCCTCTCTTCTCCACTCCCTATTAATGACATATCTGATTCATCATCATCATCATCATCATCCGTAAGGTCATCGGAATGCGCAGACACGACGGCGAAAGAACAACGAGCAAAACAACCTCCTTAGTCCGTCTAAACGTCCCTTCTCTCTCCCCCCCCCACCCCCCCCCCGCAGCTCTCGGGGAGGGTAAGGACGGCTTCGTGCGCTGCCCGCCGGACGCCCTCGACTGGCGGGAGAGGAAGTACCTGATCCTGGAGGAGATCCTCACCCACCGGCCCGACGTGGTGTGCCTGCAGGAGGTGGACCACTACCACGACACCTTCCTGCCCGTCCTCGGCAGCCTGGGCTACCGCGGCAGCTTCCTGCCCAAGCCCCGCTCGCCCTGCCTGGACGTGGAGCCCAACAACGGGCCCGACGGCTGCGCCCTCTTCTACAGCCGCGAGCGCTTCTCCCCGACGGCCACCGACCACCTGCGCCTCTCGGCCATGATGCTGCCCACCAACCAGGTGGCCATCGTGCAGTCGCTGCGCTGCCGCGCCACGGGCCGCGGGCTGTGTGTGGCCGTCACCCACCTGAAGGCCCGCAGCGGCTGGGAGAGGATGCGGAGCGCGCAAGGGGCCGACCTGCTGCGCCGCCTGCGGGCCATCACGTCCCGGGCGGCGGCCTCCGAGGCGGACGGCGCGGCGGACATCCCGCTGCTGGTGTGCGGGGACTTCAACGCCGAGCCCTCGGAGGACGTGTACCGGCGGTTCCTGGCGTCGTCGCTCGGGCTGGACTCGGCCTACAGGCTGCTGAGCGCCGACGGGCTGACGGAGCCCCCTTACACCACCTGGAAGATCCGCCCGTCCGGGGAGAGCCGGGGCACGCTGGACTACATCTGGTACAGCCGGGAGTCGCTCAGCGTGGAGACGCTGCTGGACATCCCCGGCGAGGAGCAGATCGGGCCCGACCGGCTGCCCTCCTACCACTACCCCTCGGACCACCTGTCGCTGCTCTGCGACGTCAGCTTCAGAGAGCTCCCTCACAGGCTGATGTGAGCGTGTGTGGGCGGGCTGCTCAGCGAGGGGAAGGAGGTTCCCTTGGCTAACCTCGTAACGTTATCCTTAGGAATGAGTTTCACGTCACTTACCTCGTACCGTTATCCTTAGGAATGAGTTTCACTTCAAACGTAACGTTATTTTCGTGAGTGGAAACGGTTCAACTGCTTATTTGAGAGGTTGGAATGCAAGTAATTGAGTGTTTACATGACAGCGGGGCACAAATGATGGGATTCGTCCTTTTTTTGTTTGAAGAGGTTACTTGACACTGGAAAGCGGTAACCAAGTTATTTATTTTCTTTGACCAGCATCTATTTAATATTTAAAAAAATATTTTTCTACATAATGGTGTTATATTACCGTTGTTTAATTTATTGCTACTTTGTAAAAGTACAAGTTAATTAGGGAATTGTTGCTGTGACAAAATAAAGTAACTATATTCAAAACTTGTTTGGTGTAAATTATATTGTATTTGATCATTTCAAATATGGTTCCCAGATTTGATTCCTCCCCCTAAAAAATGTGCGTAACGAGTGTACTTGTTAGTGTAATAGCATTGAACAGCCTGACACTAGTTTTATGGAACCCTGTTCCTAAATGTTGTTCCATAAGTATGTTCTGCGACAGGCTTACATTGCTTAGTACATGTGAACCAAGAGTACAATAAATCCATTGAGTTTTATTCACTTCTTTTTATAATACATATTTAAGTAAAATCTACATCAATACACTGATAGTACAAGAAAAAATAGTATATTATTCAAAAAGCGCACAATGTCTAAGTATTTATTCTTTAAGCAGACATCCTTTCACTCCCTTATGTATGGTAAAAAAATGGACAACAGAAAGCAGAGGGGGGGGGGGGGTGGTGGGGTTGCTTGAAAGGAAAGCAGAACAACATAGCAATTAGTGTCTGCTGCAATGACACATGCCAGGTGGGTATCAAAAAAAATATTTTTTTCGTTTTTATGTACAACAAAGTCTGCTTGGGCTTTTTCATATTTGTTTTAATTACAAAAGGCATTTGTACAATTAACAATCTAAGGCTGCCCATCCATGTTGGATGGGATGAGCTGTGAAGCGGACGTAGAAAGAGGGTCCCTTTTTTTTTCCGGCTTTGTTGGGACTTTTGAAGCCCTTCCTGGATAATTAGGTTTCCAAATGAGATGGTAGAGCTGGGCCAATGGGAGGAGGCCCTGAACCCCACGTTGAGCCTGGGCCAATGGGAGGAGGCCCTGAGCCCCATGTTGAGCCTGGGCCAATGGGAGGAGGCCCTGGGCCCCATGTTGAGCCTGGGCCAATGGGAGGGGGCTCTGGGCCCCATGTTGAGCCTGGGCCAATGGGAGGAGGCCCTGGGCCACATGTTGAGCCTGGGCCAATGGGAGGAAGCCCTGAGCCCCACGTTGAGCCTGGGCCAATGGGAGGAGCTCCTGAGCCCCACGTTGAGCCTGGGCCAATGGGAGGAGGCCCTGGGCCCTGCGTTGAGCCTGGGCCAATGGGAGGAGCTCCTGAGCCCCACGTTGAGCCTGGGCCAATGGGACGAGGCCCTGGGCCCCATGTTGAGCCTGGGCCAATGGGACGAGGCCCTGGGCCCTGTTCTCAGCCTGGGCCAATGGGACGAGGCCCTGGGCCGGTTCTCAGCCTGGGGGGGACGTCCAGCGCTGTGCTGATATCTAGCAGTAGTCCACAGTCATTTCTCTCTCGCCAAACCCTCCCCGGGCCCTGAGGGGGGGCCCCTGGACGCCGGGGCCCCTGGACGCCGGGGCCCCTGGACGCCGGGGCCCGGGTCTTTGGCCTGGAGAGTGGGAGGATGGAGGGTGGTAGGGGGGGGGGGGGGGAGAGGGGGGGGGGTGGACTAGGAGTCCTTCGAGTCCTCTGTGGCGGGCGACACCCCCGCTTCCTGAGGGCCCCTCGCCGCGGCGGGGTCAGTCTGAGGGGCCGGCGCCGGTACGGAGGCCGCCACCGGAGCGGGAGACACGTGGACGGTCGCCGTGACGACGGCGGCGGCGGCGGGTTGCGGCGGCGGCGCCACGCGCTGAACGGTGAGCTGCGGCAGCGCCTGCGCCAGGGCCGCCGGCTTGGCCAGGATGAGCTGGGGCCCGTGGCGGCCGGGGGCCAGCTGCAGGGTGGCGCCGGCGGCGGGGGGGGGGGGCCGCCGCCTTGGGGCCCACCTGCGTGGTCGTCAGGTGGGCCCCGGCGAGCGTCCGGGCCTGGAGGAACTGGGTGAGCTGGCCGGCCGAGTTGGCCTGCATCAGGCTGGCCAGCTGGTTGGCCGGGATGGTGATGATGGTGATCTTCTCGCCCGCCTTGGCGCCCGGCGCCGGCAGCACCGAGGGCATGGCCTGGATCACCAGCTTGGGCGGCGGGCCGCCGGACGAGCCCCCCAGGGTGAGGGCGCCGCCGGCCCCCGAGGTGGTGGTGAAGATGGGGGAGGAGTTCAACGTGACCTGGCCCAGCGAGTTGGTCATCACCAGGGGCAGGGTGCGGATGGACCTGCCGCGGGGACGCACACAAACACATGACCCCGTCAGTCGGGACAGGGAGGGAGGCCACATGCAGGGCAGAACCCCCTTCTCCAGTCTCTCCCCCCCCCTCTCTCTCTCTCCCCCCCCCTCTCCCCCCCCCTCTCTCTCTCTCTCTCTCTCTCGCTCTCTCTCGCTCTCTCTCTCTCGCTCTCTCGCTCCCCCTCCCTCCCTCTCTCTCTCTCCCTCTCTCTCTCTCTCCCCCTCTCTCTCCCTCTCTCTCTCCCTCTCTCTCTCCCTCTCTCTCCCTCTCTCTCTCTCCCTCCCTCTCCCTCTCCCTCTCCCTCTCCCTCTCCCTCCCTCTCTCACCCTCCCTCTCTCTCCCTCTCCCTCTCCCGGGCAGGGGTACGCACCTGTTCCCGGCGTTGGCGGGGATGACGGTGACGTAGCTGTGCTGCGGCAGCCCCACGCCGCTCTGCTCCTGGGCCAGGTGGTGGACGGCCATCTGGTGCTCGTTGACCATCACGCCCTCGGCGTCCTCGGCCTCGTCGCCGTCCTCGTCCTCGATCACGCGGATGTTCTTGGGCATGTCCTTGAACTGGTAGGCCAGCCGCTGGCCCTCCACCTTGGCCAGGATGCCCCTCTGGTAGTAGTACCTGACGGGGAGGAGCCACACAGGTGTTCTGTTTCCATACGAGACAACAACAGCTCTGCGGCGCTTCGGCCTTTTGTTACCGGGACCACTCCGGTCGCCCATGTGGGTCCTTGAGTATAAAAGGGGCCAGCACAACATTCACGCCATGATAAGAACTGATTCTGGTATACTGGATAAACCTCAGTACCCTCCCAACTACTACGTGACACTATCGAATAACAAAAAAAACAAGGACAGCAACGCTTGGACTGCACAATGAAGCAGAGCTCAATCAACAGAGGCCGTAGTGAGCCTCGAGTCCAAACAGCACAACTAAATACCACCCCATTGGTCGTCAGGATCATCACCTGACCAAATGTCTGGCCAATCCTAACCATTAGTCTGGGGCCTGCCCTATGTGCGTTGCAGCATGGTCGGTTAGACATACGTTATATACACACATCTGTGCATATTACCTGAGTGCCCGCCCCATGGTCTCGTAGTTCATGTCGGGCTTGTTCTTGTGTTTGCCCCACAGCTTGGACACGGCCTTGGAGTCCACCAGCTTGAAGATGCCCTTTTCCCGCTGCATCCACTTGATGTACCGGGGACACGTGTTCTTGTCCTGCAACAGCTCCAGCAGGAACTCCCACAGGTAGGTGGTGTTTCCTGGAAGAGCATCAGACAACACTCCTAAAGCCCGATACACACCAATCAGACTGCCGATCGTCGCCAGAAGAGGCAAATCGGACTGATCAGTCGGCTCCCGTCAAAAAAGTGCGAAGAACACACCTGACCGACTAGCGACTTGAGTGTACGTTCTGCGATTGGGCGAGACATAATGTCTCCATAACAGCAGGCGGAAATGACGGACCATCTCCTTAAGCCAAAACACAGAGCACGCTGTCGTCAGTCATTGTTGTCAGTCGTGAGTATTGAGTAGTCAAGAAGGATTGTTGTTATTACTCGCTGAAAAATCTAAACTAATACGATGGCTAGTAATAAGAATAATAAATATATAGCAATAAATAATATGACTATAATAAACTTTATCTGGTTGGTTTACCATTGTCACCTCACGTCTTCTCGATAACTGACACGCTAGTCGATATCTAGCACTCCACCCATCAGATTGGTCAGACTGAACGATTTGGGCACGGCCGATACAAAAGTGGGAATCGGCGGAAAAAATAATACAGGCGACTGACTCGTGTCATCGATCTCCCCAGACTGTCCAAAGGCCGGTAATCTGGTTTGTTTGTCTGCGCGTTATCATGCACTTCAAAAGGTGCGGTTAGATGTGAGCGCTATTTGCTTCCCTTGTCGACCGCGTCTGCCTCTGTACGCGACCACTGCGATCGCACCCGGCCCATTTCTGACCTCAGGGCATCTATTCCAGGATGTGTTGGGGTGGATCCACCTCGTCTGTGGCGCACACCGTCCTTATCGAAGCTCCAGCACAGGTGTGTGAATGGCACACTTTTCAATGGGGGGCTCATTTGGGGAGGGGGCCCAACGTTTGCCCGCTCTCTGATAAACTCTTATAAATAAATAACACAACCCTAGTGCTCTTCAAGTATCTTGTGTGGAGTGAGGACGGGGTGCGGGCGGTCTCCTTCAGGAGGTTCTCAGCGCACCTTTACTCTCCCTCGGTCTCTTCTTGATCCCCAGCTCAAAGGAACCGTTGGAGGCCGGCTGGTGCGTCTTTGGTTTGCGTCCTCCTGCAGGTGCACATGTCAGTTCATGTTCCTTTACTCAGAGTGCAACAAAATAACCAAAAAGGAAACGTGTGATGGCTGAGGTAACAGGATGAATCTCCAGGACACCAGTTGATGTGTAGGGTGAACTGGCTACACATCAACTTGATGTGAGCACAGTTGATCAATACATTTAATTTTATGGCCAATTAATACAATATGCTGAAAGGGTACAGATAAACCTTAGGAAAAATACTGTTTTATAGGGAATCTCAAAACCGTGTCACTAAATCTGTGCGTTTAAGTTTTAGTAAGCCTAGATCACGGAGCCGTTATCAATCTCCCTTTTTTGGGCAATACGTCCTTAACATTGGTTTGTGACAAAATGTAGCCCGAGAGAAGAAATTCCCTTCAACCAGTGAGATGATTGGCTTACTGGTTAACCAATGCAAGATGAGTGACTGCCTGGTATTCCAGATGTCTCTGAAGAGAGCCCAGTGAACATGGAGACTAGCGTGACTCACCGCCTCTCCTCTTCTTCACCGCTGGCTCGCACTCTGAGGGAACAGGGAAGGAGTCTTCCTCCACCGGAGCGCACTCCGTGGATACCTCCACCACCGTCTCCATCATCACGTCCTCTGAGGAGCAACACACACGTCACATGATCACACAACCACCCTCTGCACGCCACAGTCCTGGGACCGGGCTGTGGGCGACGCTGAATGTGGAGGAGGAGGAGACGGGGACCGACCTGAGTTGCGCTCCGGGTGGAGGCCCAGGCCGGGGGATTCCATGTGGAGCAGGGCCTCGGCCGCCTCGAACGTCTTGTCGAAACACACCATGTCGTGACCCGACATCTCCACTGGGAAAGCAGAGCCAGAGGACGGAGACATCATGTACCGCACAAAGCTTCAGAACCCTACCGCGCAGAGCTTTAGAACCCTCAAGATTAGACTGAGAGATTCACCAGCAGGGGGCGGCATAGCTCCAAAGAAAGTTGACCTATTGTGTTCTATTATGAAACGCACCCATTACATTGATTGAAATGGGTATTTACTTCATATTTACTGTTTCTAAAACGTGTGCGGGCATAGTAACATTTCCCGGCTACAAAAGACACCATTCTACACATCAGCACAATAGAAACTTTGCATTAACGATAGATTACGTTTTTTGCGAAACTGGGTGCTAAAAAATGACGATAAATCTGGGAAGATTTTGCTTTTTGATTTGCATAAAACTGTAATTGGCCCCCGATCAAAAGTGGTGCTCAGAGGGGTGATGCTGATTATTTAGAGTCAAGCACATCCTTAATAACGCCTCCTGAACACCTTCAGGACTCACCCGTCTCGACCACCTCCGTCACCACCTCCTGCTCATCGGCCACGTCCTGCATCAAGTACGTCTCTTCGCCGTACACCAGCACCTGGGCGGCGTAGCACTGCTCCACCTGGGCACTGGGCACCTCCTCCACGATCACTGCCGGGCACTCCTCCTCCTCCTCCTCCACCTCCTGGAACACCATGCCTCCATCGTCTCCCTCGACCACCACCTCCTCCTCCTCCTCCCCCTCCTCCTCCTCCTCCTGTCCAGTCACCTCCTCGATCACCACCTCTTCCTCCTGCTGCACCACCTCCTCCTCCTCACAGGCATACTGGTCACCCTGCTCCCCCAACATCGGGAGGCACAGATCAAATTAGCCATGGAGCCTCACAGTGTCACCTTATGTTTGCATTCAAAAAAAATTCTTAAACCAGCAAACGGGAAAACAATTTAGAAGTGATTCCCAACAACTAGTATCGTTCAAATAAAGATCTTGTCATGCATACGTATGGACACGGCCACAGTCATAAAAAATCTGAATCTGTTGCTGAGAAAACCGAGTTTAAGAGTTGTACAAATAGAAGAAGGTGTATACACACTGTACTGGGTTTTTTAACTTAAATAGTCCAAAGACTTGAAATGATGTAGATAGAATCCAATGGACCCCGCCGTAATGGCAGCCCTGAGCTCGATGCCGAAACAGTGTTATTATCCCTAGATATAGTCTTTGGTGTGAAGAGGGGCTCGGCCTACCTGCTGTGGGTCCTCCATCACGGTGACATATTCAACTATGTTCCCTCCGCTGTCTGACATCACAACAGAAGTCATCACTCATTCCTGCCAAAAACACCAAGGGTCAATAAGTGTGGGGCGATGGCGGAATGATGGCTTCTCCTATCTGTATTCATAAAAATACTAACATATATGGCTCGTTTCAAAAGGTACAAAAAGTGGGATAAAATTAGTCAAAATGCATAACAAACCTCTAGAAGCGCAAGCCAATGTGTGTAGTGCAGCGTTGTGTGTAGTGTTTGTGCCCTAGTTTACTGTAGTGTACATTAGTGTTGGAGCCTTAGTGTACCGTAGTGTACATTCGTGTTGGCACCTTGGTGTACTGTAGTTTATTGCAGTCTTGGAGCCTTAGTGTACTGAACGGTGCATCAGTGTTGCAGCCTTAGTGTACTGCAGTGTTGGAGCCTGATGCTGTGTTTACTTTATGAGGCGCTAGCTGAGAGGCTCAACTTCTTCAACTCAACTCATATCTGCATGCTTATCTCAACGTATTACGGTAAGTTACACGCGACTAACACCATATTAAGGTTAAAATTACTTAATGAGAGCGTTAAACACTAAGTTTAAGTATCCAGGTTCCTCAACGGTAGCGCTCCTTAGCACAGTAGCTCCAGCTAACAAACAAGTAGCTTAGCTTCAGAGATCGCTAACTCTTCCTTCGTGCTACATCTAATCAGCGTGCTACACTTGTCAACAGCGGACAGATACTTCTTGTTCTTTATTCCCCCATACCTTTTGAGCTTCTTCAAGATAAACTGTTTCCTTCAGCCGCGTAGCGGGCCCTCCTGGAGCTAATGTTAGCTACCAGTCTCCTGGAGCTAATGTTAGCTAATAGAGTTAGCAGGGCCGAGCGCTTCCTTGTGTTGGAATAAACAAGTGATGTCAAGATGCAATCACTAAAAACTACATTGAAAATGTATCTTCAACAATGAATACATAAAATACCCAAAGAAAATCAAATTTTAGTTCCATCAATAGTATTTGGATTAATCCTTGTTTCGTTGCTTTCCGGCGCGCCAGCTCTGAGCCGTAGGACCTCCTGCCCTGGGATGACGCATGACGCGATGACGTCATGACGTAAGCTCTGAGCCGTAGGACCTCCTGCTGCCCGCTGGAATGACACATGACGTGATGACGCAACGAAGGGTTCCAGTAACAACAAACCCCCGCGCATGTACCTTTCTATTTAAAATGTGTTATTGAGCGAGCAAATTACCGAATACAATTTTATATAATTTTAATATGGCTTAACACTATGTAGCCCAAGAAGATTTGTATTCTTGTACAATAATTATTTGTACAATTGTTATGTAAAAAAACATACCATTATATTCGTTTTACCTTTTTATTCACATTCACATTTAAACCTACACAAAAGCTTTCAGGATGATCACCTCTGTAAACCATAACAGAAGAAAAAATGTGCAGAATAGCCATTATTCAATATGCTCCTGTTCCTCATCTTCACTCTTCCTGATCAGTGTTTTTAAGTATAAGCAAACACAAGCAAATGGAGTAATCGGAAGGAAAAGATAGCTGAAAAAACATATTTGAAACAGACATTTTCAGATCAATACCATATTTAGTTAGCTGTCGAATGTAACATAGCAAGAACTCTACTCCTCAAGCACCTAATCCATTGTTTGACACTAAACACAAACACCTTATAAAGTCACTATTTCATAACATCATCTCCAATTCAAACATTAATTGGCTTACCAGCATCCAATTTACCTCTCTTAATAACCATAAACTGCATTTATTCCTTCCTCAAGACAATAACAAATATTTGCCAATAACAAGGTCTGCATGTATATCCTGGTCAACCCATGTCTACCCAAGTCTTCCATCGCTGTGTGTAGAAGTGCCTAATGTCAGTAATGTCCATCAACATTCAGAAACACGGGCACCTTCCCTTTACAGACCATTTCATTGAATATATGTACCACATCATAAAAGTGAATTAACTACTGGGATTTAAAAAAACAATCTTTAAAGAAAAAAAATATTTTCGTTTCTATTTCTCCCATTTATCCCTTCTGTTGAGTATCACAAGTGGAGTGAAAGTACCAAGGCCCAAAACTGTTTATCCATTGTGTGAAACATGGAACGTTTTCCATGAGCACAGTAATGTAGGGCTTCAGTATTGGTTGGCATGCAGCTACATGAATAATTGTTAAAGTGCCGTGAGGTTAATAGTCATTTCGATGGCTCATTGTTGCACAATACATTTTGATAAAGTTGCTTGAGCAGTTTCTTTGAGTTTAAAAAAAAATAACTTTATATTTTTATTGCAAACACTGTTATTGGAGGTAAGAACATAGGATTGAAAAAGGCACATCCTTTCGGTCATTCTGCACGGAGGGAGTCTTTGTTGATTAATTTACTGTTGGGGAGAAGAAATTGTTAAAAACCCACATAATAAACTTGGCAGTGACACCTTACATGCAATGTGATCCCAGTTAATGCTCCTGATTAAGAAGAGGAAAGCCACAGTACCTCTCGCAAGATCTACTGCATTTGCACCCTTAGAAGCACTCTCTCTTGGCTCTAAAAGACAATGCATAAAGTACACGTTTAGACGTTCCGCATTCATTACAAAGCAGCAACTACCAATGCCATGGATTAAATCACGGATCAGCAATCATTTAAGTATTCCTGTGGTTAATGAATTCTCCAGGTACCTCAGAGGGGGCGTCGTCGTCTGGCGCCGGGATGAGTCTTCCAGTCGCCGGCCCCACGCCGAGTACTTTGGGGTTTTTCTCGCTCTTGGGCGCTCCCTCCAATACGACGACGATGTACTCCCTCTGGGGCTCGTCGGCCTGGGCCTGGGACACCGGACAAGACGCTTCTGGGGCACCGTCTTCCACCGAGGCACCGTCTTCCACCGAGGCCTCGGCCTCCGCCGACGCCGCTTCAGCAGCGACGACTTCTGAAGACGGTGCGGCCTCTTCCACTGGCGCAGCTTCAGCAGGCGCTGGGGCCTCCACTTCCACTGCCGCAGGGGCCTCCACTTCCACTGCCGCAGGGGCCTCCACTTCCACTGGGGCCACCACTTCCACTGGGGTCTCTTCCACTGGGGTCTCTTCCACTGGGGCCTCTTCCACTGGGGCCTCAACTTCCACTGGGGTCTCTTCCACTGGGGCCTCTTCCACTGGGGCCTCAACTTCCACTGGGGCCTCCACTTCCACTGGGGTCTCTTCCACTGGGGCCTCCACTTCCACTGGCACAGGGGCCTCCACTGCCACTTCCGCAGGGGCCTTCACTTCCACTTCCACAGGCGCAGGGGCCTCAACTTCCACTGAGGCCTCCACTTCCACTTCCGCAGGGGCCTCCACTTCCACTGGCGCAGCTTTAACAGAGACCGGCTCTTCCACAGGTAGGATTGCGTCGATTACCTCAGCCACCCCTAGTGCCTCAGTCGTAGAGGCAGCTGCCAGCACTGCAACACAAAAGCCAGCCATTCAAAACATCACAGACCCTCGTCACAACGAATAAAGTGCTACGAGTTTACCATTGTAAATATGAAAGAAAGGCATATATAGCTTAGTTAATACTGCTAATCTACTTGTTTTGGATTGATGGATGTAGAAACTTTAGACATTTTATAGCAGACAACCAAATATGCTCATAAATTAATGAAATAAAACATTTGAGTTAATCATCCTTCGAAACTGAACATGAAAACAGCTATTGGAACACTTTCTATAATATGCAATACCTTGAAGATTTAAAGCACCAATGCACATATCGGTGCACGCAGACCAAATTCAGACAAAAAGACTGGAGTAAATCCTTTTCATGTTGATAGAACTTTATTGTATGGCTTAATGAGTAACCTCCCATAGCCCACACCAGTTTTAAGCCATTGAGTCTACACATGGTTGGAGTTTTGTTCGTTAGCTACTTTCCTGTGCATGATGACAGATCAACAGTTGGAAAAAGTCACACCACTAAATTAAAAGCTTGTACACAATCTCAGAGCAATCTTTTAGGTATAGTCACAGCCGCATGACTAAAGACAAATTTACACTCACTGATGTATGGCAAAGAAGCACAAAATTATAAATTAAAAATGTACAGTGTCTTTCAGGTCTCGCATAAAGAGAATCCCTATATTGAATAATTGGGTTTAAATAGAATACTAACGCATTTAAAATGAATTGTTCCACCTGCTGCCATTTAATCCTGTCCTCTGTACCAGTGGACAGGTTAAGCTTAAGAAGCTGATTAGGGTAATGGAACGCATAAATCAAAGCGGTATTACAGGGTAGCTGGATGAGGAAAGATTGATAAATGGTATCTGTGGATCTCACCAATAGTGGTTTTACAAGTTGATGAAAACATTGCATTTACCCACTTGCAATCAGCTGCAGGGGTCAATTTGGGACTTCCACATCTAGGCTCTCACACCCAACAGAAACACAGCACATGGTCACACTCCAGTCCCTCGCACGCTCGTCAGAGACGACGCATTGAACGAGGGAGCTGAAACATGGTCAAACCTGGAAGCTAGGACATTTGGCTCCACCCAAAAATAAATATCAGACATCTAAATGAAATGTATTATTATTATTATTATTACAGTGGGGTCAGTGTATGCATTTGGGATGGTTTAGTGTCTAGGAGGACTGAGGAGAAGGGGGTAGGGGACTTTACACTGGCTGGGGGGGGGGGGGTGGTCTGAAAAGGCTTTGGGAGGTGGACAGCTGTGCCTCCGGGCTCCCCGTCACCCCCGGATCAGATCTTAGGAGGAATCTGCCTCCTCCACGAGGGGAGCAGCAGCCGTACCGTTGTTCTCCGTCTCGGCCGCCGCCGCCACCGGCTCCGTCAGCACCTGGGCCGCCTCCTCCACGGCGTCGGCCCCCTGCGCCACCTCCTCTGCCACCGCCGCCACCTCCTCTGCCACCGCCGCCACCTCCTCTGCCACCGCCGCCACCTCCTCTGCCACCGCCGCCACCTCCTGAGCGGCCTCGACCACCGCCTCTGCGGCCTCTACAACCACCTCGGCGACTTCGGCGACCACCTCGGCGACTTCGGCGACCACCGCGGGAGACTCCACCACCGCGTCTTCTCCAGGCGCCGCCTCCTCCACCACCACGTCTACAGGTGCCTCCACCTCTGCAGCGGCCTCAGCTTCTACCTCGACGGCTTCTACCTCGGCGGCTTCTACCTCGGCGGCTTCTTCCTCGACGGCCGCTTCCTCCTCCTCCTCACCTGAAACCAAGGAGACGGCGGAGGGGTTAGTCGTGGTTTGAGTGGAGGCGTT
Source organism: Gadus macrocephalus (assembly GCF_031168955.1). Classification (NCBI taxonomy): domain Eukaryota; kingdom Metazoa; phylum Chordata; class Actinopteri; order Gadiformes; family Gadidae; genus Gadus; species Gadus macrocephalus. The sequence continues at coordinate 1,823,681 of NC_082391.1, read as the reverse complement.
CGCATCTCTGGATAATAGAAAGAAAAAAGGGCCCAGCATGGATATAAAACATGCAATTACATGGCGACTTAAAGAGTCAAATCTTAGAATCACAAGCATTTGTAATCGAACAGAATCAATCTTAAAAAAGGGAATATCTGACACTACCAAAGTGAAACACTGAAAACATTTACTGGCTTATCACATTGCTCCTCATTTTGTAACCACGGCGATCCCGTACATCTTGAGGTAGAGCCGTAAGCGCCCGTCACCGAGAGACCTTACCGGCGTTCCCTGTGAGGTGATCGTCCCAACCGTAGGAGCCCAACACCGCTAGCGGGTCGGACTACAAAAAGGCGCATGCAAACCCAAAAGGAGGGAGAGAGGAGAACAGGACAATAGGGAGAAGGGTAGACATTACACTAAAGAAAGGCAGGTTAAAGTGAAGGAAGGGAGGAAGTGAGGCGGGCATATATTTAGTGTCTTACCATCATTACCATGCGGTCGGTTAATTGTAAACTAGTCAAACAAGTCAGAAGTGAGACGGACATCAAGACAACCCAAGTAGTTTACTTTGTGCAGATTTTAATCCCTCCCAAATACACTGGTTGTTACATTTCAGGCATTAGCAAACCTTTTAGCCATCCAAAGATAGTGCAAACAGTAATGACAGTTTTTTTTTTACGTAGCAAGTCCATTCCGCCTATTCCCAGAAGGTGGCTAATGAAAATGTTTGCGCGTGAAGAATCGAATAGAGGAGGAGCAGCACCAAAAGTTCAAAGCAAGGTCACATCTCAGTGGGGAGACCATTTTTTTGGTCACAGGAAGAGTGAAAAGAGCGATGAAAGGTTGTTCAGTCGCTGGTCCACAAAAAAGAAAAAATCAAAGAGCCAGTTCTAGGAGGGGAAGCCCAAGGGTCCAGGGGACCTTAGAGTTAGCATTAGGCTGGAAAGAGTAAAGAAAGAGAATTAGGGTTTACCAGTAAATTAGACTACACAATGTCATAGTTACTCCAAAAATCTAACAAAAAGGAAATATGGTTTCAAGACTCGAAAATGAGCAGCAGGTGAATCGCAAAGGGGATTTTCTTTCTTTTTCGACGGGAATTAACACTTTGCCAATAGCACACTACTGAAGAGTCCGTCTGTTGTTCTCACTTGGTGCACAGGTTGGGAACATTTGTTTGGATACAAATGTATTCATTTTGGTAATTCAAAAAGAATAGATGTCAAGGATAGAAGGGAAGGAGGGATGTGCCCAGGAACAGTACAAAGAATGGGTGCCTAGCGCCCTATTCGTACCAATTGAGGTCTTTGGAACACAAAGGTGAATTCGGGAAAGGCTGAGGAAAACAGGGTTCTCAACGTTCTGCCAGCCCAAATGCAACTATGGAACATTGTTTATCGTCAAGAATACCCAAGAGCCATTTGTTAATCTTTTTGTACAGATTTGTTTACATGATGCCTTTGCATGCATTTGCTCCAATTAAAGTCATTAGCTGACCAGTAGAACAAGGTGGGAAAGGACCACCTGAATACAAAGATGGTGGCATGAATTTAAACAAATAATAAATTCAGAAGTGCACCATTTGGTGATACAAACATTACCATAAACTCAAGTGTGTGGGAGCACAAGTGGCAAAGAGCAAGAATAAAGGATTCTTGTAGTGAAACCCACAGGAAAGATCATACCCCATGCCACCTGTGATTAGTCAGGAGCGAGCCAGGCCATGCTTATGAATGACATCAGCAGAACTCACCTTGACCTGCAAGACAGAAGACAAATAAAATGCTCTCATTAGAAGAGGTAACGTGAACCATGTTAATACCATGTTACAGTGGGAACCGTGACTTATTGTATGAACAACTGCCAAGTGGCCAGTATGAATTACCAAAACATATCAGGTACACTCAATATGCCTAACATTCCAACACTCGTAATAATAATGAAGATGTAATGGCATAACAATTAGGGATGGGTCAGAAATTAGAATATTCGATTATTCGTTCCCGAGGGTCCAAATATTTAACATTTGGACCGTTAACATTTCTTCCCATTCAAATATAAAGTTTTTCACAAGCCATAACTTTGCTTCCCTGGTAACGCCTGAGGGTTTGACTAATACCTGGAACAACCATTACCCTCCCGTAAGGTTCTTATGCAACGGAAACGTTGCTCACTACTCCAGTAAATAGGACAGACCTTAGCTACGACTTGGCAACGGGAGGTATTCTAGTCCGCTCAGCTATGAGCCAAAGAGCCAACGTTATGCAATGTACATATTTATAATTCGAAATTCGTCCCAGCCTTTATACAACAGATACTCTAGGGTCTATAGCATATAATGCGTTCAAGATATCAAGTGATTTCTTGCCGATGATCCATGGCTGCCTTTGTGAATGTCAGCACAAAACGAATAATAATCCGAAGTGATGCACTTACAGAAAAGGTAACGGAACAAATGCATGTTAAATACAGCCTTGTGTGTTAAACACATGTTTTTTGCTGCCACCTTGTTAGATATCAGGTCACCTATGTGAATCAAACCTGTTGATGAATCACTTTAAGTAATCTTCATCTCATTGTTAAATGATGAAAGGCTGGACTCAATGTAGTGGGTGAGTACGATGTGCAAGTGCTTGAAGTGAAATCTGAAGGCAGTTCATGAGTTCGCAACGAAAGAGAAAGAGCAGGGTTTCCCACAGCACAGTAAAGCTTAGGCAGCCTAAGCCTGCCGCCTTAACTACGACGTCCCAAAAATAAATAAATATGCAAGGGATAATGTATAGAACGCCGGTCATTATTGGGAAAAAAAAGTCCCAACCGGACACCAACGCGGAGTGGAGGTGTCTTGCTTCGCACTGAAGGGGCTTATTTTCGATAATGACCGGCGCTCTATACATTATTCCGCTTATTACACGGCTACTTGCCAAAAGTAAAAAATAACCTCACACGGTATGTTTTCTACAATTTATTTGTTACCAATCGTAGTGTTGATCATCAGATAAATAGTTTCCCAAAGACGTTAACTTCGCTTAGCAACCGAATACGCTGGGGTTGATAAGTTATCGGACTACTTGCGGAGTGATAAGAAAGACATGAATCAGAGGCAAAACAAAATTGTAATAAATATATATTTTGGTAAATATTAAACAAAAGACCCCGACCCCCCCCCCGGGGTCAGACAGCAGCCTCCAAAGGCTCCCCATTGTCCTCAAAAGTGGAAGCTACTGCCCGTCTTAAGCAGCATTGCTTTAACAAGAAAACAAACCCTTTCTAAACATTTGAGGTTTAGTGACTGAAGCTTGTGCTGGCCAACAGGCAAAGGGAAATGTACTTACTCTTTGGTGGCCATGGTTTGGGCACCCAGTCCGTCTTAGGTCTAGCTTGGATCTGTTCCACACGGTCATTGTACCGGGTATGGTCGGACGACAGGGTGCTATACACCTGGTGAGAACCCACAACACAAGTATTAACATCAAACTGGACAGAAGCATTCTTATGGCCGTCGCTCCTCTACGTTCAGTGTCCCATTTGAAAGTTAGGAGCCATGAGGCTTTCAGAAAGGCACCGTATGCAACACAGACACCAAACGTTTTACCTATATACTGTAGTCCAAATTCAAAATATTGTCGAGTTGTCCCCAACTTAAGCTTACCGTTTAGAAAGCCGTTACTTTGTCATCCTTAAAACATTTGCTGCCACACCAACGACTAATTTGACATGGTGTCAATTTGCTTCATTCAAAGTTTTATCACGTTACGGTTAGTCCGGTCTTATTTCGTATTCAAGTCTGACTAATTACATAGCAACAGTAGTTAACGTACATTTGTAAGTACCCATACAGCAGAAGCCAATGTTGTGGCGAATTTAATTGAGGCCGAGGCGTAATCCGCAGTCAAAACAATCAAGCTAACCTAAGTATAGGTTAGCTTGCAAAGTGGACATGACGGAGGCCATTGCTGATCCACTGAACACCGTTACCTTGAATAAAAATGGATTCTTCTTGCATTATCCCAAATGTTTGCGACAATGTTCAACCAAGGACAAAACTCGACAAAAATACACAACGAAAGGATTAGTCCTTTTGTGGGGAAATGTTACGTACATCTTAAATCATATTTTCGAAAGGTGAATGGAAAACGTGGTACTTACATACGCGAGGGAGCCGGCGAACGCACCACCACATAGCAGAGCGTAGACTATGTTCTCCCCGGAGCCCCCGGGCACAGTCGACATCTGTCGCCGCTGAACAACTGCAAGAAATACACACAATTACAACGATTTATCAATAAGGCCTTTATGTTTTCCATTACTGGATCCAACACTTTATTTCCAATTTTCAGTGTGCCAATAATGATCGGTCGAGAAAATTGGCGTGATCATTTACTATGTCAATACACCGTCAACATAAACAGCTGACATATAAAAGTGCTTATTTAACAAAATGACAAGTTGTCATCTAAATGCAATATGACAAACCACATCATGACAAAAGACTAGCGCATCTATACGAAGACCATCAAGGACTCCCAGTGTTTCTCTTTTAGACAAAAAGGGCAGCTATATTAGAGGCAGTAGAAAGTCACCCAACAAGATATGTTTACGAGTGCCACAACACAACGAGCATTAGCTTGAGAAGGAAGGGGGGGGGGGGGGGGGGGGAGGTGAAGACTTAACCTGGCTTATGACCCCTCCCTTCCTGACTGGCTGCAGCAAGAGATTTAGTTGGCCAAAAATATGCACGCTAGCGTGTCAAATACAAGCCAGTATACCAAGCCTCCACAATCTGGATTTGGTAGAACCAGACTTTTTACATTGTTAGATATTTACTTGTTGCCTTGTATCTTCAGCTGCCATAGTTCAAGTGGAGGCAAATTTCTAAATAAATCTGGTATTTTCAGTACTATACTTCTGAACGGGCATTTCCACATAGCAGCTTTTACTGCAGAGGGCAACCGAAGTCCTGTTAATGCCACCGTTATGCAGTCAACTCTGAAAACACAGTTCAAACTTACGGTATAACTAGCACAGAATTTAATTTTTTTACATAAATATGAATAGATATTTAGTCTGGCGCTTCAACAATTGCATTAATCAATTGAGGTTAATTTCTTATTCAAGGGTGTACATCAAGAAACTGCTAAAGAAATGCTATTCTTTAGTTATGGAATGAATGACAGCTTTTTTATGTCGGGGGAAAACACTCAAACGCATTTCTCTCATCTATTGACAAGGGTCTAGGTTGGATAAGGGTTGATTGGTCCGTCTTAACGGGACTTCCTCATGACCCCGCCCCCTCTCTCATTAAGCAGTCCACTAGTGGACAAAATTAAATAAAGTGGCAGGAGGCTCATGCGAAGAACATGTCATGTTGGAGACAATTAAGAGGTTTACGCTAGAACTTGAGCAAGGTTCTTCCAATCTTTATGTTGTTCCTGATAAGAGTAAAGTTAATCTCATCCACTAGTATGGCGCGGGGTCATGTTGCTCAGGCCTCTGTTCTTCGTGAGAGCTGTGCTATAGTAGACGCTCAAAACGCACAGCACATAACAGGAATGCCTTCCTCTGACGTCCTTTACATCGAGACACCGTCACGCACCACGTGACGCAGCTCCCTCCATGGAGATGAAGGTCAAACTTAACGCATTTCTTTGTAAATGTAGAGTTTCCCACTTTCCCAAATATGACACTAGGATGGGATGCAATGTTGGATGCACTTGATTCCATCCATAACGTTTAGGATGTTTGGGGGGGTTCAGTCAATTAAAATAGCGATGCTTCAATGCGACCCGCAGTGAAGAACCAGAAACCCAATGAAGATCACAAGAGGACATTTATAACGAGTTGGATGGCATTGCCTTCATACAGCCACGTCGTTTTTGTAAATGCCGTGCACACATTTCAAACAGCTAAACCAATAAGTCAGTAGAGATGTAATAAATCTGCATATTCATTATATTGGATATGGTAGGAATAGCCCTAGGACTCCATCTCGAATTAAATTGCAATATCCAGAAATAAAATTTGACCTTCAGGTTCCTTAATCTACGACCCGCTGCATCTCTCTGGTTTCATGTATGAACACATCTTGCATAATAGAACAAAATGTTCTAGCAGGCCTCTGGTGGATCGCGAATCCCAGCCGGTCGCCATGATGGAATAATGTACGGACCCTATGCGTCTCACGACCGGGGTCCAGCACATACCATACCCAAATCAACGTCTGGACGTCAGTCCTTACCGTCCTTTGGGCCCCTGAAGGCTGCCCTCCGCACCAATGGACCGCACCTCTGCCAGGCTGCTCTGCAGGAAAACATCGCTGTTTCAGGGATGCGGCTAGTACAGATGGGAGATGATGGTGTCTCGCAAAACGCGTAATGAATGACTGGGAGGACTGGAGCAGCGCTCACTATGGTCTGACCGCGTGTACTGTGGACTCTTCGTCTGTCCTGCCGACTGTTGCGCAATATAGATGCGCACGCTACGATCCCGCCCCCTTTGACGTCACAGGCCATTTAACTAAAGGTAATGATAACATGAGATATAACTACATGTTTACATTTAGGGCATTTAGCAGACGCTTTTATCCAAAGCGACTTATATCAAGTACATTTGTCAGAAGAAAGAGAAACAACGATGCACTTACAGTTACCTAATCCCCTTATTGAATAGAGATAGGTAGAATAAGACAAAGATAGGTAGGATAGGACAAAGAGGTAGGATGAGTGTCAGAAGACATTTGCAAAATGCATATTCAAGGAAAAATAAAGAGAACCAAAACGATATGCATACTGTCAATAAACATACAGTTTGTGATGTTATTGTGTACATTGTTACTCAATAAAGGGGGGGGGGGACAGAAAGAATATCAATATCATTTCTCGGACACAAAGTTCAGAGCACCCAAAAGGTAATCTGAATAATTAATTATTGTTTTTTGTTGTTTATTCGGTCTTTATGGCTATTTCATCTATTAATTCTTCCTGACTTTGAGATTGGTTTACTTAAAAAAACATTTCACAAAATAAAATATATCATGAATGAAAAAAATATCATTTACTTTTAAACAGGAAACATTTAGTAAAGAGTACATCGATTGTTATGGTTCAGTTTTGATTGGGCCACTATACTTTCCTTTTAAAGATAGGCTAGATAGATTTGGCTAAACATACATACAAGTCATTGTCTCGTCAAAAGTTCTTTATTGATGATTGTGAACCAGATTTACAGCATCAATTCAACTACATTTGGGTAAATATTATAATAAATAATATTTAGCATATTTTTATGTTGTTTGTTTGACACCTAACAGGAGTACAAAGAATAATAATAACGTCAAAGTGTATGTGGAACATTTTATCAGAGTCTTGATTTGGAATGAGACACAAGGAGGTCCCGGGGGACAGTGGCACATCCTGCATCCTACATCCTACAGGACAGACTGTGGCCGCAAGGACAGAGCATCCTGTGTAGAAATGGGAGATTTTTTTTTCTTCGATAAATCAATACAAAAAAACACTTGTGAAGTCGTTACCGTATCATGTAAATATGATCTGATTCAGGGGTACACTTACTTTATTCCAAGCCATTCCTAACTTTGTACTCATTCACATCAGTGCTGTGCTGCTTGAAGAGCTATGAGGGACAACAAGTAGAGAGATGCTGTTAAACACATAACAGAAAACACCTGGACATCACATCATTCTAAGTTCACACCTGCTTTGTTCTACAGACAGCTTGTGACAACAAAAAACCAACAGACTGTATTAAATAGGTATTAATAAAGGTTTACAACAGACTGTAATAAATAGGTACTAGTAAGGTTTACAACAGACTGTATAACGGATTAATACGTTTTACAACAGCCTGTATTAAATAGGTACCAGTAAGGTTTACAACAGATTGTATTAAATATTAATTCCTAAGGTTTACAACAGCCTGTATTAAATATGTATTAATAAGGATTACAGACTGCATGAGGTATAAATAAGGTAACATGAATAATGTAATATCAATACGGTAAAATTAATAAGGGTTAATACGTTTATATGAATAGGGGTTAATTCGGTAATATGGATAGGGGTTATTACGGTAATATGAATAAGGGTTATACGGTAATATGAATAAAGTTAATACGACATAAATAAGGGTTAATGAGTTAATATTAATAAGGTTTAGAAACTGTATGAGGTAAGACGGGAATATGAATAAGGTTACCAGGCCCCAGAGGAGAGCAGCCGTCCCGAAGGAGAGTCCCACCCGCAGCCAGTTGGGATGGACCGTGTCTGGTTTGGAGGCTGTGAACATAGACCTTCTCCCGACTGCACCAACAAAGAATACTTTTGATTAATACATAATAACAATAAGATAATACATTATCCAATACATCTAGGAAATATATATGCTAGTATGAATCCATAATACAGACTTTGTGGTGGCTAACAGTGCTATGCTATTGCTAAGCAAAGGTCAAGCCTTACAATCAATGAGGGCATCTTACTAATTGTATCAAACTATAACCAGATGCCATTCTATTCAATAATGATCAAGTACTGCTAAAGGATAAACCTACCTTTACTGACAGTACGAGACAATAGGTTGCTGAGAGTCATGTTTGCTACAGGACGTCTGGATACTGCGATCGTAACAATCTGCGGTTGACTACAAATCCTGGCAGCCCTGGTCTGACGATAGAAGATCACAGATAGCATGATGGCAAAGAACGCAATATCTTAATTCGTTATTTGTTACTGAAATCTGCACCGTCTAGAGACTTCAGGACGAAAACATTATTATTTATTTATTCAGGTTGAGCAAATAAAAGTTAATTAGGTGACGATGATATCGTCAACGACCTGCTCTAACGTTACTGAAACGTAACGTCGATCCCTTTGAATAAATATTCCCTGTACTTTTGCGGTTCTACATATTAATTCTTACAAACATCAGAAGCTCCGGTCCTGTTGGGTGTGTGTGTACACTGTTTAACACGCAGGGCCCTTTGACCCGGAGGAGAAGCGGCCATCTTGCTGAGGGGGCCTCGGCTGTCACCACGTGAGACCTAGGACCGTCCAGAGACCGGGACCAGCCCTACCCCGAACCCCACCGACTCAGGAGGCCGTGCGTATGCCCAGCTCCAAAGGAGTCGCAGGACGACACGATGCCCGCCATCACCTTACCGCCGAAGGAGAACGCTCTCTTCAAGAGGATCCTGGTAGGTTGGACGCCTCAGTGTGCTAATGCTCATGATGAAGCTAATGCTTAAGCTAGTGGCCCGAGAAGCCGCTACTTCTAGCATACACCACGCATCTAGTCTCTTGGGAAAATGATATTTATTTAGTACGTCAACTTTTAAGGCTTCAGTTTCTCCCTTAATCTCTCCAGAGCAGGCAGTGACGTGGTCTGCCAGCCTCGACAGTACCTATCATGGGTCCTGGACAGCACCTAGCATGGGTCTAGGACAGCACCTAGCGTTGGTCCTGGACAGCACCTAGCATGGTGTCTGGACAGCACCTATAATGGGTCCTGGACAGCACCTATAATGGGTCCTGGACAGTACCTATCATGGGTCCTGGACAGCACCTATCATGGGTCCTGGACAGTACCTAGCGTTGGTCCTGGACAGTACCTAGCGTTGGTCCTGGACAGTACCTAGCAGGGTGTCTGGACAGCACCTGTCCAGCAGGTCCTGCTCCTCATTTAGATGAGAAGGCTGCTGGGAGAAGTCAGACTCTCCTCTGTGTGGGGTTAAAAGATCACCAAGTCAGACCCCCTGGCATAAAGTCATCGACATTTAGGTGACAGTAAAATTAAGTTTGAATCCCAGCAACATCACAACTCCTTGCTACCGCGTAGAGCTAGTTAACACTCGCTAGTATTGTTTGTTGTCTGAATCGTTGTGTTAAAGTTATTCCACTAGGCAGGCCAAGTAAGCTGAGCTGTGCTAGGCACTGGTAACACTGAGATACATCAGCCACACTTTAAGGGTGAATTGGTTGATTTTAAGTATTGGTCTATGTATTTGGGCACTGGACGTGCTCAGTAGAGGCAGTCATCACTTTTGATCTGAGGTGGCTGGCAGCTAATTTTAGCACTTGGCAAAATACTTTGCTGACTTGTGCGGTTTGTTCTTTTTCATGTTTACATGGTGGTTTTAATAACCTTCAATAGTATACAATGTTTGGTATCATTAACTGCTATGAGTAGTTATGTTTTGTGAATATATATATATATATCCTAGTTCAATAGTAATACCGTTAGTTCTTTAGTAACAGAAAGACTGTCATAGCTCAAGCCAGGGCCTCAAGCTGAAGCTGTCAAACTGCTGCCGAATGTCAATACTTGGATTGGATGTTTTGGCCTGCTGCTGGTGTTCAAGGAATGCATCCGTCAATCAGCTTTTAGATTTAATACAATTTATTTCTCTACACCTGCGATTGTGATGCAACACGGATGTTTCGAGATCACTGGCTCATCATCAGCCATTCGTAACGGAAAACTGGGGTCTTAATATAGTTTCTGGTCATTGCCTCCTTTAACATAGTATTTTGCAAGTTTTGCTGTTATACTTGCTCGATAAAAATTCAAAGCTGTTATCAAAATATTTATCAGCCAAATCACTTAACCATAAGGACTATGCTAACATACTGTCACTACAAAATATGATATTAACGGCTACTTATTGACTGTCTTATAAAGAAACTTAAAGAAACATAACCAAAGTATGTTGTGTGCATGTTTTATTTTGCCAACTGAGATTGACTTACTGTTCAAGCCTTGCTGATGCAGAGGGCTCTGGATGTGAATCAGACCGAAAGGCTGTTGGTTCCTCATGATGCTGAGAGCTATGGATGTGAATCAGACCTGAATGGCCTTGTGTTTGTTCTACAAGATGCAGAGGGCTCTGGATGTGAATCCGACTTGAAAAGGCTGTTGGTTCCTCATGATGCTCAGAGCTCTGGATGTGAATCAGACCTGAATGGCTGTTGGTTCCACGCCACCATAGTGATGGAGCGTGTTGCCCTAGCCTGAAACCTTTTCTCTTTTATGCTGCAGAGATGTTACGAACACAAGCAATACAGAAATGGACTGAAGTTCTGCAAACAGATCCTATCCAACCCCAAGTTTTCGGAACATGGAGGTAAGTCAACTCTGATACATCACATACTTCTCTATGAATTATCTACGATCCATCTATGTATTGATATAACGTGACTTTATATTTCGGCCAACATACAAACCTTTCTTAATGGTTGGTTGTTAAACTTAAGTAATGGTGTCTGACATTTCCATGTTTTCTCCCACTATTCGGTCCCTGGTTTGATCAGAGACCCTGGCGATGAAAGGGCTCACCATGAACTGTCTAGGCAAGAAGGAGGACGCCTATGACCTTGTGAGGAGAGGTCTACGCAATGACCTCAAAAGCCATGTCTGTATCCTTTTCTGGTCAATGCATTCAGCCCTAACTCTAAAAGCTGTACGATAATTGGCAACAAGGACTTTCTTTACAAGTCTGAACCAGGGCTCAGCCTACCGCCAGGAGTTGACGTGTTTACGAGTGGCACAATTACCAAGAACGCACAAATCAAAAGCCTTCATATTTCTAACGAGGGATCGCTTTTTAAAACTTCACCATTTTCGGTTTTGCTGACAATAAGAAGGATCGTCATATTCCCAAAAGTTCACAACTGATGCGTGGAACGTGCCCAAACATAGTCTTAGCGGCCCCTTTGGACCCGAGGTGATGTCACCGGTTGTCTCCTTAACGCCACTGCTGTCAGGTTGGCACGTGTACGGGCTGCTGCAGCGCTCGGACAAGAAGTACGACGAGGCCATAAAGTGCTACCGGAACGCCCTCAAGTGGGACAAAGACAACCTGCAGATCCTGCGGGACCTCTCGCTGCTGCAGGTCCAGATGAGAGACCTGGAGGGTTACCGGGTGAGCAGCATCGTCCTGTGCAGACGCAGTGAAACGCGATGAGATGCAAGACGTCGTACAATAGAAGGGATCGTGTCATTATCCCTCGATGACGTTGAGTGAATGTCCATATCCTTACAGGAGACCCGTTACCAACTATTGCAGCTCCGCCCCGCCCAGCGGGCCTCCTGGATCGGCTACGCCGTCGCCTATCATCTGTTGGAGGACTTTGAAATGGCAGCTAAGATCGTGGAGGAGTTCCGCAAAACACAACAGGTCTGTTGAAGCGTTGTCCACCAATGTCCCTGGTGAGATGCTAGCGCTGAAAACTGCTCTGGTGAGTTTGTTGTTGTATTACATCTCTTATTGTGTGTGTGCGTGTGTGTGTGTGTCTATTGCCAGACCTCTCTAGACAAGGTGGACTTTGAGTACAGTGAGCTTCTGCTCTACCAGAACCAGGTTCTGCGGGAAGCCTGTCTCTACAAGGAGGCCCTGGAGCATCTCAACAGCTACGAGAAGCAGATCTGTGACAAGATGGCCGTGGAGGAGATCCGAGGTTAGGGCTGCTCGGTTATGAGGAAAACCATAATCCCCATTTTTTTTTGGTCAATATTGAAATCACGATTAATCAAACGATTATTTTTGAGTTTGAAAACATGTTTATTCAGCATATTTATTCAGCATGTCTCTCAAATTTTATTTTTCTAACTGAGAACTTTGAAATTTCGCCTTTAATTAATACAAAAAAAAGTACACAAAATGGTCAAAAAGAAAATGTTCCAATCTAAAATGATGTACATATATGTATCCAGCTGTCCTGCCTTTTTCTATAAAACATTTATAAAAAAATGTTATAATAATTGAAAACTAGATTATGTTAATTTTGTTATCGTTTGACGTAGGGCTGTACGGTATGGACTAAAATGTATATCACGGTATGATTTGAGGAATAGACGGTAACGGTATTATATCACGGTCGCTATGTTAATTTTATCTTCTAAATGCCTCTGAAGGGGTCAAATACTGGAAAGGTAGCAAAACTGCATACATTTTTTTTAAAACTTTTCTCAAGTTACTTCTATCTCTGAAAAACACTAATGTTTAATAGTATGGATTTGTTTCTCCACTTGCTTGCGAACCTTGCCGTATAGTTTTGCCATCTCAATTTGGCTGAAGTGTGTGCGGGCATGTAACGCGTACCTGGGATCAAGTGTTTTGACCATCTCTTTAAAGCCCTTTCTATCGACATTTTGAAAGGGAACCATGTCCTTAGACAGTTAAACAGTGACAACGTTTGTCATCTCGTACCACCACTGGCATTTTGTTGTAAGGACTGGCTTTCAAAATGCCTGCGGAAGAAATGTCTGATTGCAGAGACGGCTTCACGCTACCAGCGTCTGTCTCGTACGCACGCAGGAGTGCTTGCTGCGCACCTGCGCAATAGCATACTGCCTGAGAAGGCGGTATCGCTGTCAATCTGTCCCTGGGAAAAGTAACGTGGTGCCGAATTGAAAAAAGAACCGTTTCGTTACCATATTTTCAGTAGTTGCTCGTAACTTTTACTTTTTACATGAAAAAGTAGTTAGGGAACTGTATTAACGCATTACTTACTTTGTTACGCGTTACACACAACATTGTCTACCGGTCCCACCGGTCCCGAGGTAACGTCAAAATCCATACCGTAGCGCAAACTCACACCGGTATACCTTCAGCACCGTTTATACCGTACACCCCTAGTTTGACGCTGACATCGCGATCAAAATTAGAGTAATCGCCCAGCCCTATCCCGAGGTGCCCCTGGCTTCTGGCCCCTTGACGGTTTCTGCGGCGGCTCTTGGGCTTCATGTGACCGTCTCGCCCCTTCTGGCTCCCCCAGGAGAACTGCTGTTGAAACTGGAGCGGGCGGACGAAGCCTCCCAGGTCTACAGGAGGCTCCAGGAGAGGAACCCAGAGAACTGGGCCTACTACCACGGCCTGGAGAACGCCCTGAAGCCAAGTAACCAGAGCTCACCGTGTTGGACCCAATGGACGATGGCAGGGCTCAGCCTCTGTCCAATGAGGGCTTAATGTGGGTCTTCAGCACTGTAATTGTGGTTTTGTTAACTCCCATGTATCCGTTGAACCCCAGGAAACGTGGAGGAGCGTCAGAAGCTTTATGAGGAGACGTGGGTCAAGTTCCCCAAAGGCCTGGTGCCAAGGAGGCTGCCTCTCACCTTCCTCACAGGTAACTGCTGAGCAGAATGCACCGACCCCCTCCTGACTCTTGGAGGAGGGGAGACCAGGCTGCAGCACCATGCAGTCAAACGTCTTTCCATTACTATTTGTGCATATAATACTAATGAATACTATGATCATGATAGGTTTTTATTGTGTAGTAAAGTGGTTCTCAAACTATGGTACGCGCACCACTACGCACTACCACATACGCAACTTGCTGTTTGGTGGTGCCATAAATATTTTTTTTTTAAAAGTTACTTTTTTTATCTATACAATTTTAACTGAATAATTTCAAAATACTAGTACGAATGGCAATACATTAACAATGAGATCATTTAAAATGGGGTTTAAAAATGTTGTGCCTTTCCTGTAAAAAATGCAGTTTAAATATCAGCGTGCTTAATAGACATCTACGATTACAAGCTAAACTGACGGCAAGATATAAGTTCTAAAAATCAAAAATACTATGATCTTGATAAGAAGTTTGAGAACCACTGGTATAGTTTACTCGAGTGGTCAATCTTCCTCTATAATCCCAGTTCAATCTCATTCTTCATTATCTTTAATATTCAAATTATATTTGAATACTGTATGCTAAATTTCGGCCTTATATAAATATATACTATGAACCTATACACTATACAGGCTTATGCATTGCTAATGAAACTATCCGCATGTGGTTGTTAACCATGTGTCAACTAGAGGGCATTCTACAAATATACATTTCTTTCTTGCAAAGTAAATAATAATATTGGGTACAGAATCAGATCACATGTTGTACGGTCCTTTCACATTGATTGTGATTTGCTTTGAGATTATCCAGGCTTTCACGCATCATTTGAACAAACAGGATTAGGTTGCCTCTTTAACGATGTGTTTTGGGCGTGTGTTTGGCAGGGGAGAAGTTCAGTGAATGCCTGGACTACTACCTGAGGATGAACTTAAGTAAAGGCTGCCCGCCTCTCTTCACCACTCTGAAGTCCCTCTACGCGGACACAGCCAAGGTACACGCTGAAAGATGAGGCGACCGAAGGTCACTGTTGAAAGTGGGGTTGGCTTAGCCCAGGCGGTAGAGCGGTTGTCTTGTAACCGAAAGGTTGCTAGTTCGATCCCCAGCTCCTCCTAGCTGAGTGTCGATGTGTCCCTGAGCAAGACACTTAACCCTAACGGCTCCTGACGAGCTGGCTGTCGCCTTGCATGGTGGGCTCTGCCGTCGGCGTGTCAATGTGTGTATTAAACGATGTAGGTCGCTTTGGATAAAAGCGTCTGCCAAAATGCCCTAATTGTAATTGAAAGATGTTGGCAATGACCTGGTTTTCCTCCCGTGCTTCAGGTTGCCATCATTGAGGAGTTGGTAGTTGGATATGAAACCTGTTTGAAGAACTGTCGGATGTTTAGTCAACATGGTGAGGACTAGTTACTAACCTTGCAAATTACGGAAACGTGGGTTACATAATCACTGTATTGTTCCTGTTTTTATCACAGCTAAAAACAGGAACAATTTTGGGTTTTCCTGCCCACACTGGATATATACATTTATATATCACTTTTAGATCACAACCTCGCCGAGCATTCAAGACTTCACATTTGCCGTCAACATCAGAAAATAATTTTGCAACACAACTTATAGTTTTCAGCGGGTCTATTAATGAGGTCCTTGTAGTATGATGAGTGTCATGTCCTTCCTGCAGATGAGGGCAAGGTGGAGCCCCCCACCACACTGCTGTGGGTGCAGTATTTCCTGGCGCAGCACTTTGACTTCATCGGGCAGCAGAGCCGTGGCCTGGACTACATCAACACGGCCATCGACAGCACGCCCACGCTGATCGAGCTCTTCCTGGTCAAGGCCAAGATCTACAAGGTTGGTACGCGTCTCTGATGCGGAAGGAGCGCACGGCGTCTCTGAAAGGGGGGGGGGGGTTCCTAACAGGGGTTGAGACATTGCGCTGTGCAGCACGCAGGGAACATCAAGGAGGCAGCGCGCTGGATGGACGAGGCCCAGGCCTTGGACACCGCCGACCGCTTCATCAACTCCAAGTGCGCCAAGTACATGTTGAAGGCGGGCCTGGTCAAGGAGGCGGAGGACATGTGCTCCAAGTTCACCAGGGTGGGTTTGTTGAGAGACGTCCAGACCCGCACATGAAGGCCGACGGTACCTCGAGACCTCCTGCTCACCTTGTGGTGCGTTTCAGGAGGGCACGTCGGCGGTGGAGAACCTGAACGAGATGCAGTGCATGTGGTTCCAGACGGAGTGCGCTCTGGCCTACAAATCCATGAACAAGTTTGGAGAGGCGCTCAAGAAGTGCCATGAGATCGAGAGGGTAAGCCTTCCAGTCCGAGACGCATTCTCCTCAATCCTTTGGCCGGGACGACGGCCGTGAACTTCTCCCAAGGATAACCTAAGTTGTCACGTTAGTTCATTCAAAAGGTTGTTTGTGATTATGATCCGTTTACAATTAATAATTGGTTTCTTTACATTATATAAATATTAGGGCTGTCAAGCGATTAAAATATTTAATCGCGATTAATCACATTATTGTCATAGTTAACTTGCGATTAATCGCAAATCTTTTTTCTATGCTAAATATCCCTTGATTTCTTTGTCCCATTAATTGTTCTAATTTTAATGCTCTTATCAACATGGAGAAGTGCATCGGCTTGCCTTGTGCAAATGTTTTTTTATTGATAACATTCGCATATACTGATCAAAACAGGAAGATACAAAAAAAAGCCTATAGTGTAATTAAACGATGAACATACAAACATACTGCCTTGAACATAGCAGTCAGGCTACTGCTTCTTTGTTTTGAGCCAGAGAAAAAAAAAAGAATTATTATTTTTTTTTTAAATATGAATAATCGCGCGATAAAAAAATTAACGCCGTTAAAATTGGATTGCGTTAACGCCGTTAATAACGCGTTTAACTGACAGCCCTAATAAATATGAATTGATATAGTGGTAGCACTAATCTGCAAGCATGCCGAACTGATAAGCCAGACTCGACGGCAGTTTGCTTCACTAAAGCCCCGACTGTCGTCCCTGCAGCACTTTGTGGAGATCACAGACGACCAGTTTGACTTCCACACGTACTGCATGCGCAAGATGACGCTGCGCTCCTACGTGGACCTGCTGAAGCTGGAGGACGTGCTGCGGCAGCACCCCTTCTACTACAAGGCGGCCCGCAGCGCCATCCAGATCTACCTGGAGCTGCACGACCGGCCGCTGGCCGACGACAGCAAGGAGTGCCAGGCAGACGCAGGTGAGGACGGATCCTGAGAGGGGGAATGGGACTGGGGTCACTAGAGGGTCTGGGAGAGGGGGGTCACTAGAGGGTCTGGGAGAGGGGGGTCACTAGAGGGTCTGGGAGGGGGGTCACTAGAGGGTCTGGGAGGGGGGTCACTAGAGGGTCTGGGAGGGGGGTCACTAGAGGGTCTGAGAGAGGTTCATGGAGTGCTTTATTCGTTCTCAGATTTTTTAGAAAATTGAGGATATAAAAAAGAAATAGAAGTAGAAATACATTAACGTGTGAAATCACAAAGAATATGCATATATTAAAAGCATTTACTAAACTACGCATAAAAAATTACTGCCATAAAAAACATATGCATCTAAATAATATCCACAATAAATATATATATTCACAAAACATAATACATATAAAACAAAATATATGAATTTGCACAAGGGAAAAAGCTTCATTATCATGTGATCGGTATCCTTGATTCAGAGAACGTGACGGACAAGGAGCTGAAGAAGATGAGGAACAAGCAGCGGCGAGCGCAGAAGAAGGCCCAGCTGGAGGAGGACAAGAAGAACGCCGAGAAGGAGAAGCAGCTCAAGAACCAGAAGAAGAAGAAGGAAGACGACGACGAAGAGGTCGGCGGGCCCAAGGAGGAGCTCATCCCGGACAAACTGGCCAAGGTAGGCGTCTGGTCGGTCAGCGGCCGCTGCTTCAGCTTCCTCCTGCTCCCCCGCCTTACGTGTGTGTGTGTGTGTGTGTGTGTGTTCAGGTGGAGAGTCCTTTGGAGGAGGCGGTGAAGTTCCTGATCCCTCTGAAGACGCTGGTGCGGCACAAGATTGAAACTCATCTCCTGGCATTTGAGATCTACTTCAGGAAAGGTAGGGAACCACAATGACCCGCTTGCATGTCCCCCCTCTCCCTATACAACCCGTGTCGGGTGCTTTACCTTCGGGAGCTCGCTGCCCTCAAAACCGTCACTTGTGTGACCCCTCTGCATCCGTCCGTTGACGGATCCCATTGACTCTGAATGGGGTGGATCCCGCAGTGCATTGTGGGTCCATCCGTTCCCTTGGATCCGTCGGCTCCGTCAAGAAAGTTGAAAAATGTTAAACTTCTCATGCAGCGACGGATCCGTCGTCCAATCAGATCGCGTATGCTCGGGCTTGGCTGACGTATGCCTCTGCAGAGACTACTCCCCCATTCCGTCAGCCACGCCTTCCGTCATCCGGTGACGGACGGTGCAGCGGGTAGACGGTGTGAGGAGGATGGGGGGGGAAAGGGATGAAGAAAACCTTACAGGATTCTTTATGATCGGTCGGAGGGCAACACTGTTGCCAAGTAGGAGCCAGACTACCAAGGGCACGTCTGAACAGTTTATTAATAGTAATCTACAGGTTATCCTAAATTCTACTGCTCGGCTCGGCGCTGCTCTTGATCAGGGCCAACAGTTACCCCCGTTGGTGCGGTGCGGTGCAGCGCGTGCTCGGGTCCAATGGTTCCAACACTTATTCCCGTTTCATAGTTAAGGGGAACATTTTAACAACGGAGAATGGCCGTAGATCAGCAGCAATGTAAACACCAATAAACTTGGTTATTGCATTGGCCCGTTCTGAATTCCCAGGCAGGGGTTGTTGAAATAGTGTCGTGAGCTGGGTTTGCACAGCTCGTTTTTTTTTTCATAGCAACGGTGGTAGTAACGCCAGGATGGTGCCTTTTTGAAATGCGTGTGCATGTTGAAGTGCTGTACGTAGACACGGAGAGCCCTCTCCGTAGCTTACGTGCGCATCCAATGTCTTTTAACTATCCGTCGACGCAACGGAGACGGCAAGGGCTGTGATTGGTCCTCACAACAAAAATAACAAAATCATTTCCGGAATCACTTCTCTGCTTTGACTTTGTACCACCAAATAAGATTTGAAAAGCTTTGTATTTTATTTACAACACTGCTTACATGGTTTGTAGTCAACATATGAGATCGATCGGGCGGTGACTTGCATTGCGTATCCGACATCCCGACGGAGAACTGCGAATGCTCGAGGGGTCTCCATAGTTACGGAGTCGGAGTAGTATACTTTGGCTAAACGGTCTAAACGACTTCAAGTTTTAAATATTCCGCATCACATAACAAGCCTTTACATTCGCCATATTAACGCTTTGTACGCCACATTACGCACCGCGGCCCACCTCTGTAACCACCCAGAAGTGCCTGTACCGTGAGGGTTCGGTACACATGCGTGTATCGTTACACCCATTTAATTATGAAGGAAAGACGTTGATGTTCCCCTTAATGCCATACTGTGCCTCGGCTTTCAGTTGAGTGGGCTGCAGAGCAATGGCCGAATGTCATGCTCAGCTTGTTCATAAGGCTCGAATCGGGATTCAAACTCTCAACCTAAGGATCACCAGTACAATGCATTAACCCGTTGAGCCACTGACATACCCGAACGGCATGAAGCCTCATTCACATCGTGAAAATGTCTATTGATAAGCACACAACAAGAAAACCCCAAGCACACAATTCACAAGATAATTAAGGGCTTTCTTAAAAGAGTACAGATCTGATACCATACGTGAAAATGTCACACGAGTTTTCGCCTTACGGTACAGGCTGCAGTATGACTTTTACAGAATTTCGGGGGGATAAATGAACGGTACAGAAACGATAGACAAAGCAGCTTGGCTGCTGGGACCCCTAAAAAAAGCTTAAACACAATACATGCAGACATGCAATATAAAAGCAAAACAAAAATGAGAACAACCATACTTCCGCTGTGCGCCGTGTGCAGAAAGAGAGAGGACTTCCTTAAACTGTACTCTTCACTTCTTTGTAGTGTTTGAACCCTTTAGTCACCACATGAAATTTAACGGCTGGATCAGCTCTGATAGTTTTCCCCTTGTCCCTCTCTCCTGGTTCCAGAGAAGTATCTGCTGATGCTCCAGTCTGTGAAGAGGGCCGTGGCCATCGACCCCGTGGACCCCTGGCTCCACCAGTGTTTGGTGCGCTTCTTCAAAGGAGGTGAGCCCAGCGTCGGTCGAGACCCACGGAGAGGCGGGTCACCTCTGGACCACTTCAACCGTGGGACGGTCTGAGAGCACTGACCGAACGATTAGGAGAGTAGCGCGTGTTCTCACCTGACGGCCATTCAAACCCTGTGTTTACGCTAGGCGCCTCTTCCTAGAAACATTTAAAAAGAAGACCTGCGTGCCAACTCCTTGCAGACACTGCCCAGATACTGAGGCCCAATCCCATTACTACCACTTACCCCTTCCCCTTACCCCTCCGCCTTGTTTTGAAGGGGGAAGGGGTAGAAATGGGATTGGGCCCCAATCCCATTTCTACCCCTTACCCCTTCCCCCTTCACCCCTTCAAAACAAGGGGGAGGGGTAAGGGGAAGGGGTAAGGGGTAGAAATGGGATTGGGCCTAAAACGGCCAGTAAGGGGAACTGGTGCAGTAGCAAGCCTTAAACCCCTCAATAGATTAGATGGATGTTGAGCCCGTCTTTACGTTGTACCCTATGACCAGGATCAAGCCACAGCATGGATCCCACCACATCACTACCCACAATAAGCTGTGTGTCACGTGTCCCTCGATCCCTCCAGTGAGCGAGAGCAGCGTCCTGGCCGAGCCGGTCCGGACGGTGCTGAAGCGGGAGATCTCTCGGCTGTTTGGGGACAGCGACCCCAAGAGCTTCAACAAGAAGTACCTGAGCCGACACTCCAGCTCCGTCCCCCAGCGGCTGGCCGGTGAGCCCCTCCGCCCGGCCGTCCCACCCGCCGCCTTACTGCTCTGTGTTTCTTACCCGACGGCTGAATCCTCGTTTGTTTCTGTGCCCAGCCGCTAAAATGATGGTGTACCTAGAGCCGTCCTCGGACACGATGGCCTGCGAGCTGGCCACCGCCATGGACGATTCGCTCAACGGCCGCAGTATTCAGGTACGCCCCCACACCTGGTCAAGTCTTGGTGTTCAGAAAATGGCATTTTGCCAAAAGACGGGAAAAAGGTTTTATGCTAGCTCGAGCTAGTGTTTACCTTATTCAAAAAAAGATAGATTATCTGACTCGACAAACATTTCGACGGGATATTCCCATAATTCACGAGGGCCTCAACAGGTCATCCTCCGCGTGGACCCATTAGACCTTAACATTCCTTTAATCCATGAGAATAACATCCGCGCCGTTTGAGAGGGAATGCAGCTACGGAAATCTACCAGGAAATGGGAGATGACATCACAGCCTTTTGAGAGGGAATGCAGCTATAGAAATCTACCAGGAATTAGGGAATTCCATGACCAGCGAAATGTCCCACCCTTTGTGTCGTGTTTCCGCTTCACAGCCTCTACTTCTGTTTGTAAGCCATGTGTAACGCCGACGATACCGCCATCGTCTGACCGTGCATCACAGGGCTTACTGGCTCCAGACCAGTAGCTAGTTACCGGCCTCATTACCATGTTCTTTAGCTGTCATTAGGCGTGTTCAGATAAACAAACCAGGCCCGTGACATGTGGCTCTAACCAGTTCCATTAACCAGTTCGCAGGAGCCTGGTTAATGGGAGTCGGGAACCGATTAATGGGAGTCCTAAACCAGTTAATAATGGCTCCTGGGAACAGGTTAATAATGGCTCCTGACCCGGTTAGCAATGACTCATCAACCGGTTAATTGGTAATGACTCCTGAACAGGTTAATTGGTAATGACTCCTGAACAGGTTAATTGGTAATGACTCCGGAGCAGGTTAATTGGTAATGACTCCGGAGCAGGTTAATTGGTAATGACTCCGGAGCAGGTTAATTGGTAATGACTCAGGAGCAGGTTAATTGGTAATGACTCCGGAGCAGGTTAATTGGTAATGACTCCGGAGCAGGTTAATTGGTAATGACTCAAACAGGTTAATTGGTAATGACTCCGGAGCAGGTTAATTGGTAATGACTCAGGAGCAGGTTAATTGGTAATGACTCAAACAGGTTAATTGGTAATGACTCCGGAGCAGGTTAATTGGTAATGACTCCGGAGCAGGTTAATTGGTAATGACTCCGGAGCAGGTTAATTGGTAATGACTCAAACAGGTTAATTGGTAATGACTCCGGAGCAGGTTAATTGGTAATGACTCCGGAGCAGGTTAATTGGTAATGACTCCGGAGCAGGTTAATACCGATGGCCAGGTAAATAAGGGGCGTGTCCTG
This sequence comes from Gadus macrocephalus, assembly GCF_031168955.1. Classification (NCBI taxonomy): domain Eukaryota; kingdom Metazoa; phylum Chordata; class Actinopteri; order Gadiformes; family Gadidae; genus Gadus; species Gadus macrocephalus. The sequence continues at coordinate 1,801,144 of NC_082391.1, read as the reverse complement.
CTGCAGGTGTGCTCGGCGGTCCTGGAGGCCCTGCGCGGGGGTCAGCTGGGGGGCGAGGGCCACCCCAAGGCGGCGGAGGCGTACCGCGCCGCCTGCCACGCCCTGTTCCCGCACACCCTGGCCTTCATGGAGGCGGACTACCAGGACAACAGCAGCGCCAACGGAGACCTGTCGGCCGGGGAGCAGGACGACATGGCCCACGAGATGTGAGGAGGGACGAGGGGGAGAGAGCGCGGACAGACACACACGCCACACCACGCACACGCACACACACACACACTCACACACACAGACGCCCCCTGCCACATGTCTGCCGTGCGGCCGGCCATGCTCCTCGGATCCCTTCCGCGGTCAGCTCAGCCGTTTGCCCCGCCCCACTGCACTGACGCGAACGGACTGACCGTGCCACAAAGAGACCAGGCCCCATTTTACTTTTTTTAAGAAAAAAAAAACAAACAACAAAAAAGGGCTCCCCCTTTCCTCTGTGGGGAGTGGAGAGAGGTGTTGGGGTTAGGGGGGGGTGAAGGGTGGAACGGTGTTGGGTTTAGTGCTGACTGACCCGGGTGGACTATGGGGGGGGGAGAAGAAGAGGACTCTGACTGGAGGTTTCTGTAAAACACAGTTTAGATCTTTTTCTAGCGCTCCTGTGTTTCACAAAATGTCCTTGTAGGTACGTCTGCTTCTCACATTTTTAAAAAAAGGTAATTTATATCTTACAAAACTGACTAAATGAATTAAATAAAAGCAGCATTTGCGTAACCTTATACCAATTGTATTCGTGTTTAAATTGCAAGTAACTCACGGATAATGGGTTATCTCCGAGTCCAGATGTAAAACTACTCCAAGTCTCGACAAATAAAAGGAAAACGTTAATTTATGTTTTAATATTTTATTTCAGGTACAAAAGGCTTCCTGGTAAGTCAGGGAGTAACGCTGCAGCTTGCAAATAGGTCACCCTTTGGTCTGAGACGGCATCTCCTCCTTCAGAGTTTAGACAGGAGGGCGACGCTGGCCCCCTCCTCGCGCTGGGAGCTCAGGAAGGTGTGGTCGAGGTTCAGGTAGCTGGTGAGGAACTCTGGGAAGTCCCTCTTCAGCACCACCTCTAGGAACATCTCTGCGGCGGTCTGCAACCTCTCCGCAGCCCTGAGGCACATGAGGGCTCTGTCAGCGGATCACGAGGCTACAGGGACATAGAGCCATACACTCGGCTGTGTGGCTAGCCATGCTAGCCGTGCTAGCCGTGCTTATGATGCTACGCTTGTCCTCCGACTTACTAGAACCAAGCTTGTGCTTTTCTTACGGCCTGTGCGTGTGTGTGTGTGTGGGCCCTCCTCCTACCTAACGGTTTGACAGGCGGTGACCTCCGTCAGCTCCTTCATGACCTCCTGGGTGAGCTGCACCACCAGGCTCCGGGACACCACCCTCTGGCTGTCCTCCAGCCGGGCCTGGTGGAGGATCCACTGCCACACCTGACACCACTCACTCAGTTAATGGGATAGTACTCACTGAGTGATGGGATAGTACTCACAGTGATGGGATAGTACTCACTGAGTGATGGGATAGTACTCACTGAGTGATGGGATAGTACTCACTGAGTGATGGGATAGTACTCACTGAGTGATGGGATAGTACTCACTGAGTGATGGGATAGTACTCACTGAGTGATGGGATAGTACTCACTGAGTGATGGGATAGTACTCACTGAGTGATGGGATAGTACTCACTGAGTGATGGGATAGTACTCACTGAGTGATGGGATAGTACTCACTGTGATGGGATAGTACTCACTGAGTGATGGGATAGTACTCACTGAGTGATGGGATAGTACTCACTGAGTGATGGGATAGTACTCACTGAGTGATGGGATAGTACTCACTGAGTGATGGGATAGTACTCACTGAGTGATGGGATAGTACTCACTGAGTGATGGGATAGTACTCACTGAGTGATGGGATAGTACTCACTGTGATGGGATAGTACTCACTGAGTGATGGGATAGTACTCACTGAGTGATGGGATAGTACTCACTGAGTGATGGGATAGTACTCACTGAGTGATGGGATAGTACTCACTGAGTGATGGGATAGTACTCACTGAGTGATGGGGATAATACTCAGTGATATGGAGATAATACTCACACTCAGTGATATGGGGTTAGTACTCATACTCAGTGATATGGGGTTAGTACTCATACTCAGTGATATGGGGTTAGTACTCATACTCAGTGATATGGGGTTAGTACTCATACTCAGTGATATGGGGTTAGTACTCACACTCAGTGATATGGGGTTAGTACTCATACTCAGTGATATGGGGTTATTTTATATTATAATGTATCGTCCCTAAACGTGGGTATAGGGTTAAACAATGTTGAGCAAATCCTATCATGCTCCTAAATATATGGTTAAAGACGATGAAGCCTGCTATATCGGGTAGGAAAAAGGACTTTTCTCAAACCACCTGTGATCTGGAGATCTCTGCTGTGGCAGAGTCTTCGACCTGGCCTCTGTAGAAGAAATGGCCTTTCCCTGAGGAAGATGGGATAGGTGGTAGAGTTATGAGCAGAGGCAGTCCATCTCTGGACCATTTCAACCACGGGACCGTATAAGAGTACAAACTTAATAATTAGGAAGGTAGTGTGTGTGCTCACCTGACAGCCAAGCATGAATAAATAGGATGCCCACGCCAATGTTATACTGTAAGCCATGAAGGGTTACTCCCCCCTGTTGAGAAATAAATACACAACCTCAATCCATGCTGATCATAATAAGAAGCCCAAATGTACTGTGATTGTAATAATATGAACGCTTTCTTCTGACCCCAGTCTCCCTAAAGCTGTACCGGTCCTCAATGTGACCCAGGAGATCACATAGAGGCTCAATCACATGCACAGCCCAGTGTGGTCCGGGGTCCGCATATACGTCCCATCCCCTAAAGTGCATTCAGCCAAAACCGGAATAGAAATGCACAAGCCTCCAACATTGTTGACCTAGTCAGTGTCTAGCCCCCGGTTAGGGTTGCCCCCTAACCCCCGGGGTTCTGCCACCCACCGCAGGCATGCACAGCAGGTCCTCGGGCGTCACCGTGACGTCCTCTCGGACCCGGTGGAGCTGGTTCTCCCCTCCGGTGTGCTGCTGGAACAGCTGGCGGAGAGGGACAGAGGGGTCAGCCCGAGTGTGGCCGCCGACAGCGGCTACCAGGCCGCGGCCAGAGACGACCCCACCGCTCACCTTCTGCATGGGCTCGATCAGCTTCAGGTCGTACACCATGAAGCCGTCCACGCCCGCCTGGATCTCCAGCAGCTTCAGCCTGAGGGTACGAGGGAACATTATTGGACCCCCAGGATTAGGAACGTGTTGACGTCTTTCTGTCGTCCTTTTTCGATTGAGCCGTTTGTGGTTAATTAAGTAATTAATATGATGAGGTTAATCTGTCCATACGGAATGCATGAGCATAATTCAATTTCAAATGTGTATCATACCGCTGTCTAGCTGCAAAGACGCCCAAAACATCACAGACTAGCAGGTTGAGAATAACATGAGGCCACACTGACTAGCAGGTTGAGAATAACATGAGGCCACACTGACTAGCAGGTTGATAACATGAGGCCACACTGACTAGCAGGTAGAGAATAACATGAGGCCACACATGACTAGCAGGTTGAGAATAACATGAGGCCATACTGACCAGCAGGTTGAGAATAACATGAGGCCCCATTGACTAGCAGGTTGAGAATAACATGAGGCCACACTGACTAGCAGGTTGATAACATGAGGCCGTACTGACTAGCAGGTTGATAACATGAGGCCACACTGACTAGCAGGTTGATAACATGAGGCCACACTGACTAGCAGGTTGATAACATGAGGCCGTACTGACTAGCAGGTTGATAACATGAGGCCACACTGACTAGCAGGTTGATAACATGAGGCCGTACTGACTAGCAGGTTGATAACATGAGGCCGTACTGACTAGCAGGTTGATAACATGAGGCCACACTGACTAGCAGGTTGATAACATGAGGCCACACTGACTAGCAGGTTGATAACATGAGGCCACACTGACTAGCAGGTTGATAACATGAGGCTGTACTGACTAGCAGGTTTATAACATGAGGCCACACTGACTAGCAGGTGGATAACATGAGGCCGTACTGACTAGCAGGTTGATAACATGAGGCCGTACTGACTAGCAGGTTAATGAGCGCTAGCTGCAGTGGGGGCACCTTGTGACGTTAGCCAGCACGGTGCGGTGGGCGGGGCCGTCCCGGGCCGGGGGCAGCAGGGGGGCGGCCATGCCCCCGGTGGCCAGCGCCCCGCGGCGGTGGCAGGTCTGCACCAGCAGGTCCATGTAGCTGCGGAGGAAGCGCTTCTCCATGTTGACGTACTTACTGCGGTCGGGGAGGAGGAAGTCCCCCCTGTGGCCTGTAGGGGGCAGAACCACAACCCACTGGTAGAACCACAGGCCACTGACACACCAGCACAGAACCACTGACCCACCAGCATAGAACCACAGCCCACTGACCCACCAGTATAGAACCACAGCCTCACCAGCATAGAACCACTGACTCACCAGTATAGAACCACAACCCACATTGGCATTCTACAAAGATTGGTAATTTTTTTCCGTTACAACCAAACCAAAAGAGATAAGATAAGAATTTATAAATGCAAATAGCTCTTTTAAAAAAAATATATTAACTGTCTTGACGATGGAGGGACCTTGTCGGATATGGCGACAGCATTATTCATCAGGCCGGCTGCGATCGCAGACAGAACCATGCACACAGAACACTGACCGAACTTATTGACGAAGGAGGCAGAGTAGTCCCAGATGCCGCAGTTGAGACCGGCAGAGTGCTCCCGCAGCTCGTAGAGGATCTCCTCCATTTCGAACGTGGCCAGGACGTTCTCGATGAGCACGGTGGCCTTGATACTTCCCCGGGGTAGCTGTAGCTGTAAACACGACCCTCAGTACAACCGTAATACGACTCATACTAGAGAATCTAATAATGACTACAATGGTGCTTATAACTATATAGTATATACAAAAATAAAATCTGTACCGTACACCAATGGTGCATGTACTTGTATCTTGTATCAACAGTAAAAATAAAAGATAATACAAACTGAAGATTTAAATATCTAAAGAAATGCTAGTGTGTTCAATATTGGAGTTAGTTCAATTAATTGATAATGAAATGGATATGAACCTGATGTTGTGCCCAAAGGAATATGTTATTCCATAATCTTGCTTCCATGAAACTCTCTACCTGAAAACAAAGGTGGAAAAGGAGGATGATGAAAGATGGATGGGAAAGCATTTCAATAGAGAAGATTGATTGGAATGAACCGTATGTAAAGCTTCAGAGTGCAGTGGTAATAGTGTGTGTGTTATACTTTGGACAGGTAGAAGAAGGGTCCACTCTCGCTGTCGTAAAGAGCCTTTCCACAGTGAAACATCAGGAGTCCAAAGTCAAACAGAGGACCAGGAACCTCTCTGCCGTTCACCTGGAGACAAAGAGCTCAACTAAATCATCACCTCACTTAAACTGGAGACAAAGAGCTCAACTAACTCATCACCTCACCTAACCTGGAGACAAAGAGCTCAACTTACTCATCACCTCACTTAACCTGGAGACAAAGAGCTCAACTTACTCATCACCTCACATAACCTGGAGACAAAGAGCTCAACTTACTCATCACCTCACCTAACCTGGAGACAAAGAGCTAAACTTACTCATCACCTCACTTAACCTGGAGACAAAGAGCTAACTTACTCATCACCTCACCTAACCTGGAGACAAAGAGCTAACTTACTCATCACCTCACCTAACCTGGAGACAAAGAGCTAAACTAACTCATCACCTCACTTAACCTGGAGACAAAGAGCTAAACTAACTCATCACCTCACTTAACCTGGAGACAAAGAGCTAACTTACTCATCACCTCACTTAACCTGGAGACAAAGAGCTCAACTTACTCATCACCTCACCTAACCTGGAGACAAAGAGCTAAACTTACTCATCACCTCACTTAACCTGGAGACAAAGAGCTAACTTACTCATCACCTCACTTAACCTGGAGACAAAGAGCTAACTTACTCATCACCTCACCTAACCTGGAGACAAAGAGCTAACTTACTCATCACCTCACCTAACCTGGAGACAAAGAGCTAAACTAACTCATCACCTCACTTAACCTGGAGAAAAAGAGCTAAAATAAGCGTAACTATTTATATTCACTACATTCTATTTAAAGGGCAGTGTAACACTAAAATAAAACGATTGCCTGAAAGTTTATTACAACTACTGTTTCTAATAGGTTCAGTGGAACAGGTCACATGTCAGATGACATCACGTGTCGATCAGGACTAGAAAAATATTACATAATATATAATCATATTCAAGACTGAAGCCTAACTACCAGCATGTTGTGCTCCACCATATTCCACGCCCGGGGGCGCAGCATGAGCACGGGAGCCTGGGGCAGGGCTGGGATGTCTGCAAACAGACATGAGGGGAGCTTAGACCCTTCACGAGGGGCACACGCTCCCATCGTCTTCACCAATGTCGTTTGAACAGGACGTTCTCGCACTAGCAGGGAATCAGACGGCAATGGCATAACATTCACTCACCGCAGAGTCAACTCACCGGGGAACTGGTTGTGTACCACTTTGCATACATTACTAATGCCTTTGATTTGGTTGTAGAACGTGGGGCAGTTTCCATCATCGAAGTCAATCTGCCGAAAAAAAAAAGCAAAAGAAGATAGAATGTTCAGAAGAGGGATTCACTTTCAAATGTTTGTTTTTCGTAAAACAAACGGAACCTTTTGCATCGCTGATACACTAAAGCTTCTGCTGAGTAAACGGAGAACAGGGACGATGTCCTCCTGGAGGTCTGAGCCTAGAGGACCCCTCCTGCTGCCACCGGCCCCCACCTCCACCGCCCCCCACCCCCCCCCCGGCCCCACTGGTCTCACCTGCAGGCCCTGCGCCGGGGACCGCAGGGCGCGGAGGAGGCGCTCCGTGTCACATGGGGCCATGTCCCCCACGTCCACGTGCCTCCTCCGCAGCCGCGGCGGCACCGGCAGCACCCTCCAGGACGGGTCGTCCCGGATGTGGCGCGTGGCCCGGGAGAAGGCGGGCAGGTCGCCGGACGCGTCCAGGTGGGCCTTCCTGGAGACCCTGAGCTGCAGCACCTGAACACCAGGGGGCAGCGGAGCAGGGCGGAGAGAAGCAGCCACAAGGAATATCAGGAGTAGTGATTGCTTTTTAATGTTGAAAGTCCTAAATGAACTCAAGTTTGTGACCATTACCCTCCTGATGACAGACCATTACCCTCCTGATGACAGACCATTACCCTCCTAATGGTCATTACCCTCCTAATGGTCATTACCCTCCTAATGGTCATTACCCTGCTGGTGACAGACCATTACCTGCCTGATGACATTACCCTCCTGATGGTCATTACCCTCCTGAAGAACCTTACCCTCCTGATGACAGACCATTACCCTCCAGCCTCTGTTCTGAAGGAGGGCTGGAGCAGCATGAACAATAAACAGATGACTTTACCACCCACCCAGTTGCCCTTAGCATCTGCCCCTAAATGGATGCAATTGAAGTATGCAGCGAAACGATAAAGCAATTCCATACGTTTCAATTCATCTCTTTTGCGTTTGCCTTTTACCTTACGCAGGACTGTAAGACAACGTACCAAAGGACACCGCTTACCAAACCACCAAATGTCACAATATTAGTAGCAGTCTGTCCACCTGGTCACCTTCACCCAACGGGCCCCAGCTTGGCCTCTTGAGCCTACAGCCACCGTACCAAACCTTGGACTTTATCTATCAATTATTAAGCACTGGTGCTGATACAAGAGGGAAATGGCCCTGGGGGTCTGTCCCAAAAGACACATAAACAAAATCTGAAGTCCTACTCAGAAATGAGATAGAAACCCTTAAAGAAACTGAGACTAAAGCCTTCAGTATCTTGCTTCCTCCTTTAAACTAGGTTACCTCCATTAACCAACAGTATATTTTATTATTTGTGTAGGGTGGTCAGGGAGTCAGACAGATTGGTCTCTAGGGCCGGGTGAGGCTGCACGACTTTTGTGGTTGAACCAGCCATCACCAGGCACACTCAGGGAGATCTCCTGCACGGCACATGGAGCCCCAGCTCATGGATTATTGTCTTTCCAACCTTACAACAACCTGGTTTCAAACCTCATCACCCTGCATCCTTGGTCGTGAGGAGTCCAGTAAAGGCCCCCATGCAGCAGCATCATGGTTATATTATGATTGTGTGTCATTGCTATCTATTGATTGGTCCTAACCTGATCCACCTCATTGTCAAACTCAGACACCAGCTGATGGAGGAAGAGCAAGGAGGCTGGTGTGAAGAGGGTTCCATACTCTTCCTCAAGGCCTCGGGGCGACGGAGACAGCTCTACTCCTACGGGGACCTGTAGGATGTATGAATGTGTGTTTGAGAAGCACATACTTGGATAAAAGCTTCAATGTGTCAAATTCTCTAGCATTACAGTTTTGGTCGTACATCTGGAGCTAACAAACCAGCTAACAATATCTTCTTATTGTTAGGGTGACGTTGTGGTAAACATGTAGCCTGATATTGATTTAGTAAAGTCCTCACACCTCCCATTAGTATGCACTCTGATGTATAATAACGGGCTAATATGCTCCATACATTATAATAAAATGTAAATATAGAACAGCAAAACTGAAGAAATTTACTGATAGCCTATAATGATGCGTTTAGGATCCTCACGCTCACTGACACTAAACAGAGTGATACAAGGTACTCCTCTGGGTTGTGGAAACACTGGAATTGGTGTTTGTATGTATTTTAATCAATGTTGACCTTGTATTTTAATCTATGTTGACCTTGGCGCAGTATTGTCTTTTATATGGAACTTTGAGTCTGGAATATAGTATTCATTCATTCAATAACTGGCCTAGAACTATAATGGGGTGAAAAGATATCTAAATAGCAATTCATATCTAAACTATGTTATTTAATTGTCTAAAAATATTTCAATAATGTAGATCCAGAATCAAATGTGGTGCATGCGAGAGAGGCTACTTACCGACATGTCGACCTGTGTCCTGTGCGCATGAAGAAACTCGGACTTTGGTTATTGGACGTCCTTCACTGTTTGAACAGGAAAGGTCTATATAGTGTTTGAGTTTAAAGTAGGCCTACATCTTAGAATATAAATTGTTTGGACTCCAGTATGCTACAAATTGTAGTCCTTTAAATTACTTATTACGTAGTCCTACTGACAATTATTATTTCTTTAAGTTGTGACTTTTTTTTGTGTGTGTCGCATATATGTGTTCCTGGGGTGGCGTTCAACTCGGACGCCACCCTTCCAAGTTGCAATTTATTTTGCCTTCCGAGACGTCATTTCCGGTCTCGGAGCATTTATAGCGTTCCCGTTAGTCTTTGTGATTGTGTCATGAAATTGGCCAGCCGTTCTTTATTGTTAGATACATTACTCTTTGGCAAACCAGGACCATAATGGAAATAAGCCCATGGGCTTTTTTGTGTCATCCTTTTGACCTGATGTACATTTGTGCACTTGCCTTTGTGCATGTGTGTCAATAAAGAATTTCAATCAATCAAAACAAACAACACAACAACACTACATTGTATTGCACGCACAGCAAGACCGTGCAATATAAAAATTGGTGACCGGAATAAAGTAGCAATTTAATCAAGTGTGTAAGAGCATTTAAAATCTACATTAAAATGACCAACGTGGTACAAATACAAAGAAAATAAATCTCTTCACGGGCGCAGCCATTTTTGTTGAGAGCGTCATCACTGCTCTCGTGCCGCCTTCGAAGCAGATCTGAGGTTCGGAAGCTCGTACGCGTCTTTATGTAAACCTTCCATTTTTCCGAAATAAGACTGTTCAGGAAACGTTCGTATGCTATGACATTAAAACCGGAAAAACAGATTGTTCGTGAGACTAGACTTCATAATAAGTATGGATGCCCGCAGGGATCTCTTTGCGCTTCTTTGCTGAATCAGATGAATCAGTTATTAGAACTGCTTGCGATGGTTGAACATGAACGAGAATTTATCAGGTGATGTTTATAATTGTATTCTATCTGAACGCGTCCTTTACGCACATATGACGCGGAGGATGCGCTCCGTGGTTGGGGATTGGTCTCGCGATATCTCCACGACTCCGTAACGCATTACGTGGCTTCAAATCAGAGTACAAGGTGTGTTTGTTGATCGCTGCTGATGCTGCGAAGAAATAAGAGGTACTTTGGGTTTGACGACCATCATGTAATAACAATTGGTAATAAGCGTGAGCCGGGACATAGTATCCATGTTACACGGGAGGGACAGTGTTGGATCAGTCATCAACCCACCAGCAGCAGCTCTATTTGCCTACGCCTTCGTCTTGGACGTATTCCGGTTAGGTAGTAGGTGATATTTGGTCAATCTAGTCGACAACGGCATTTATCGTTGCCAACCGGTTTATCCCGAGTAGATAGATATCAGTTGAACTTGAACTATATACACATATATATAAATAAATATATATATATATTTAATTATACCATGGCCGGGGTGGAGCCAGCTGGATTCCCAAGCTCTCTGTCCAGCACGACTCTTCCTCCTCCTCGCACGCGGATCTTTAAAATCATAGTGATCGGGGACTCTGGAGTTGGAAAGACGTGTCTCACCTATCGGTTTTGCGCCGGCAAGTTTCCAGAGAAGACCGAGGCAACGATTGGCGTGGATTTCAGGGAACGTCTCATCGACATTGATGGCGAGAAAATCAAGGTGCGGGGTGACCAACACTCGCCTATATCCCATTAACTTCCGTTTGTACCATTTATGGGGATTACCATAAGTTAAACATATTCATACTCCAGGTGGTTTTATGTCGTAGTGGCCTCTGTGACCCATCACCAGCACATGACTGGACCTTTTACATCTCGGCATACTCTCTCTCCCCGTTTTTCTTCATCTCATTCCTCCGTCCTCAGATCCAGCTGTGGGACACAGCAGGCCAGGAGCGCTTCAGGAAGTCCATGGTGCAGCACTACTACCGCAACGTGCACGCCGTGGTGTTTGTGTACGACGTGACCAGCGCCGGCAGCTTCCGGGGTCTCCCCTCCTGGATCGAGGAGTGCAAGCAGCACGCCCTGGGCACGGAGGTGCCGCGCATCCTGGTGGGCAACAAGTGCGACCTGCGGGACTCAGTCCAGGTGGGCACCGACGTGGCGCAGCAGTTCGCCGACTCCCACTCCATGCCGCTCTTCGAGACGTCGGCCAAGAGTCCGGGTTCTAACGGGGGCGCCGACGGGGCCAGCGGCGGCGGGAACAGCGACCACGTGGAAGCCATTTTCATGACCGTGGCGCACAAGTTGAAGTCCCAGAAACCTTTGATGCTGAGCCAGCCCTCTGGTGCGGGGGCCAGCGGCGGGACGGTCCACCTGGACAGGGGGAGGGACGGGGGGGGAGACGGGACCAGAGGCTGGGCCTGCAGCAGCTGCTGAGAGGCCCCCGGGGGTCAGAAAGGACCTCTTCTAAAAGACCGAGAGGATCACGGAGAGGAGAGGCTGAGGGAGGGGTGAGGGGGAGTGCACCTGGATGGGGAGGCTCTCTCTTCCGACTTTCGACCAAAACACATCTAGCCACAAGCGCCAAGTGTATTTGAAGAGTACAGTATTCAGTACAGGAGAGTCATCTTAAATGAACATGAACCAACGTTTAAGAGGTAGTGCTAATTCATTGTCCCAATCATTTCCTTGCTATGTTCTTCACAGCATTACTGCGGTGATATTTTGTTACTGACATGCTATCTACAAAGTGAAATCCTTCAAAGGGCATCTTTAATTCTCCATTTATTTGATATTCAATGAATTGGCGTCCGCACTGACAATATAGCATACAGAGTATCAAACCTAGCGTCCTGCCAATGTGACTCGATGTAGCTCACCTTGTTGCCCCTATGCACCCATACTGCTCTGCCCCTCAATCAGAGAACAAAACAAATCAGTTTCATGAGCACCAACGCTTCAATTGTTGCTCCAGAAACCTTTTTCTATTGAAGTGTCAATGGAATATTTAAGGAGGCTTAAGTTACTCAGCAACACACCTGTGTTTGACTCCTAATGGGGATACACATAACTATTGATCCGACTACTGATACACAGTGTACATGTCTATCACCTTGCAATCTGGACTTTGTGAATGACCTGCCTTGGAGAAGGATGAAATCAGGATTGTGACCGTCATTCCTGCCCATGCTACTGTGTGTACCTTCTAATGTCTGAAAGATGTTTGGAGGCATGTCCACCACAAACCCAACCTAAAAGCAGCATCTAGTGAAGCTAATGCCCTTTGTGATGGGTTGATATTGGTGCCTAGTTACGTCACTTGCCTTATGTGGTCCTTGTAAAGAAGTATTGCACAGCATCAGCGAGGATGGAGACTATATCATTGAATTGTTTTAAAAGTGTTAAGGGTGCGCACATCTCCTGTGAGCTTGCGACGGGCGTGAATTTACAAACTCTCTAACAAGAGTTGAACAGGAATGATGTATTTCTCACAAATCAGAGGATAAGGAAGCATGAACATACCTCTCATAGGCTAAAATATATGTACTTCTCAAACACTCAGGCAAGATGTGAACGGATGCTAATTTCCTTTGAGTCATGTCACTGGTCCTAAAGGATGTTCATGTTCAAGTACAGAGGGCCTCAGGCCTTGTTTTGGCATTTTCCATGCCTACGACTTTGATTTGTCATGTTATTTTCTATTGCATTCAGGGGGGTTTGGGGCCCCACTAATCCCTGCTCAGCCTGTGGGGGGCCCCAGCTGGTACCGGGGCCCCACCTATCCCTGTTCAGCAACCGGGGACCAGGCTGTTCTCTGGATAGGCTCTGAGATGGCTAGGCCGCTATATTGGAAGAATGTGACATTTTGGAAGTTAGTTAGGGTATCCCCATCCGTTGCTACTTTTAAAGGAAGCAGATGGCCTCTTTAGGGCGTTCATTTACAACAGAATACCGGGACAATGCATAGTCTCATAAGAAGGACGCATTGGCCTTTATCGACAGGTGTAGGGAGGAATCGGGTAAGTACATCATGGTGCTGTAGGCAGTGCCCATAAGTGTTCTCCCCTACTTTCACACCACTGATGGAGACCAGTCTTGTCTTGTGTAGTCATGCAATAAATGACCCCTAAACAATCCAAGGCGTGAATCTCATCACTTCTGATCGTGGACATCACTGGTAAATATGCGGCTTGTGTTTACTTTATTCTTTAAATACAGCATACAAAATATTTTTCCTTGATTTCACATTCAGATTACAAACAAACTCAATGTGTCTGTTCGATTTGTGGCTTCCCCATTTTTAAATGGTTGAAATGTGTTTAGAAATTTCTGGAAAACATTAAATCACTGTTAAAAACAATATTTTCACATTGTTTATTTATCGCCTGTATGCATGAGAGGATGTACGGACAATATCTGGCCTTCGACCCATTCACTCAAAATTTCAGCAAAGTCAGTGAGTCTGCTGGGGGGGGGGGGAGTGTCACGTGGTTCAGGTAAACTGAAGAGCCTTTCATCGCCCCCTGCTGGACAGCGAGGAGGTTCCAGGGATCAGCTGACGGATACAAAGCGTTTAAAAGGCTTACGTCCTAACCGACCAGTGGTGGGCAGTTTCAAAATTAATGCTGGAATGAAAAGCAGGGTTCAAAACACAACTGTAGGATTAGGAAAACCAGATTGCCACTTTTAATACACCCACAAAATGTCCTGCTTACCGAGTCACTCACTGCTTGAATTTTGATGAGATTATTCAGGATTCTCATGAGTAGTTTAAATAAAAATGACATATATAAAGCTCAACATATCTTCCAGAAGCATATTCTTTAAATTGATGCACACCATGGTCCACCTTGCCAGGTGCAGACAGTATCCGTCAAGCGGCTCTGTGGAGCCATGCGCTGGCAGACGTAATACATATGTACCCACACCTGAAGGAAATAGGAATCACAGACATATGGAAAGACATGCTCACACTTCATAGAGACTGATCACATTATTCACATCCACACTCAATTTATTCAAGGATTACCTTTTTACGCAACTGGAGATAAACACAGAGTAGAAAACTGTAGGATAGGTGTTAAAGACTTGTCAGACCATAGTGCAATATACCTAAAAGTGAATCCAACCAGTAGGAAGAATAACACAGTCTGGAGGTTTAATGTAGGTCTACTGAATAATAAGGGATTAGTGGAGGAAAAACAGGGAGATATAATCAAATACAAGGAGGAAAATGATAACAGGGAAGTGGAATAGTGATGACTATTCAGTGGGACGCGCTGAAGGCAGTACAATGAGGGAAACTAGTTGCACAAACAGCACTCCTCAAAAGAGCCAGACAAGAACTCTATGCAAACTTAACTAGACAACTAAAGGAACTAGAAAGACAGCACAAAGAGACAAAGGATCTAGACACACTTAAGAAGGTCAAAGAAATTAGAGGGAAGATAGATAATATATTAAAACAGAAGTGGAGAAGAAAACTCGATTTATGAAGCAGACGTATTATGAAGTGGGACCTAGAGCAAACAGATTATTGGCCAGAAGGATTAGGCCACACCAAACATTAAACACTATATATAAGATCAGTAGCCCCTAAAACAGCGTCTGGCCAGCAGGTGGAGTATGGGCCTGTTGGAAGCACACCGGATCTGCTGGGTGGATTTGGTCTGATTGCGGGCACCTGCTCGCTATCAGGCCAATCAGGGAGTGTGTATTTATGTGCCTGCTTTGTCTTGTAGGCGTTGGTGAGCGGGAGCGTATGAGAAGGACAGGAACAGGTTGACGTCGGTGGTGAAACTTACTGGACGCTTCCTGGGACTAGTGTGGGGGGTTCCTGAACATTATTTGAATGGGAAATAAAGACTTGTTGTTGGCAAAGCGCAGTCTTGACTCCGTCCGCTCCTACAACAAACGCCTACACTATGTAACTATGTTTACAGTAGCCGGCTGGATCGCTTAAGGTCACCGGAAGCCGCTCGCCTTCACCTGGAAGTATCTTGACGCCTATTGCTAACAAACATTCTGAAATGCCGTATAGGACAACCAGACCAAAGTTTTCCAATGCTTGGAATAACTGGAAGAATACGGAAGACATTTGGGGTATAAATTTAACGTGACAAAGAGATTTTAGCTTTAGACATACACAAACTTAGTTGGGATTTGACAAGGAATACTTAGGGGTGAACATCACAAGAGGGAAAGACAAACTATATAATGCAAATTGCACACAGATTAATCAGAACATAACAAGGGTTCTGGGAAAGTGGTAAATACAGTCCCTAGACTTCAACTCGAGGACGAAAATATTAAAATGAACATATGGCCAAGACTATTGTACCTTTATCAAGGACAATACTACCGGTACAACAACAAACGAGTGAGACAAATGGATCTCGAGGTTCATCTATACAGCACAACCAATTTATAGAGTGGGACAAATGGGATCTTGGGGTGAGGGTAAGAGGCCGAGGATTAAACGAGTGACATTACAGGTACCTAAGAAGAGAGGAGTAATGGCAGGGCCCAGTTTTATGGACTATTATGTAGCCAGAGCTGTGTCATGATGGTGTAATCGGGAATATATAGCCAAATGAAAAGATATCAAAGGGAAAGGGGGGAACTACCAAATTCAACACCGAGTAGGAGATAAAGAAACATTAAGATACAACGAAGTCTAGTAAACCCAATTACTAAATTCACTCTAAACATATGGAACACAGTAGTAAGGAGATACAAATTAGGAAAAGAGACAAAGATTCTGAGATGGTTAATCCAGGATAATAAATTCAAGGGTTTTGAAAGGTGGGTCCGAGGGGGTATCACAGCAATATGTACAATGGTAGATAAGGGGAGAATACAGAGTTTTCAGTACTTAAAAGTTAGGTTTGGTTTGGAAAAAGGCAACCTTTTTAGATACCTGCAAATAAGAGATTACTTGTAAATGGATGGCTGAACAAAACAGGATCATTAAGGTCATGATCGATGCATATGATGGGAAAAGGTGTAGAGTGATCTCAGCCCTTTATCAAGCTTGCTGAAGAGAAATTCAAAATAAAATGTACATAAAAGTATAATGGGAAAGGGAACTTGAGATTGAATTGACAGAGGAAGAATAGTACAATGAGTTCAACACTCATCCACTGGACCAGAATATGGAGGGAGTTTGGGTGGAAGAATATTAGTAGCATGTACTTTAGAACCCCAACAAATAAAAGGAAGGTATATGCTCAGTAACAGAACATGTGTTGGAGGCAATGCGGACGGATTGAGGCTGACCATACGCACATATTCTGGAAATGCCAAAAGGTGGAAAAAGTATTTGGAAGAAATATGGGGAATATTAAATGCGACACTAGGCTATGAGATACCTAAGACCAGCCCTGTACCCGGGTGAATCTGAAACAGGAAAGCACACAGGATAGGGACAGATACCTGCTCAAGACACTGCTGCAAGGAAACTATAACCAAATCGTCGTGCAAAGCAGAACCACCGACAAAAGAACAATGCCTGGGAGTATAGATGGAATATTTGACCTGGAAAGATTCACACCCATATTGAGGCTCCAGGAGGGGGGATTGTAATCAAAGCTGGATAAATGGGTGGAATACATAAGAAAACGACACCAAATATGAGGAAGGAAATAATCAAAGCAAGACGTTGGAATTTTAATGAGGGAGGGAACTCGCAAGTCATCTGTTGATATTTTTTTGTTGTTGATTTTTCATTGAATAGGTTTGTTTATTGCATATGTACCCTTAATTGTATTATTCAGTCCTCCAGAAACGCGATTAGGCGATCGCATAATTCAACACATAATAAGCCAAAGTCTGCATATTCATGCGGGGCCGCATTTTTTCAAATATGCCGCACTTTCACCACATAAATTGCCGATATCCGCGCAAAATATGCGGGGCTTGCATGATTTCATAATCCCCGCATTTCCGTTGCAAAAAAGTCACATATATCTTAGCAGAAAGTTGAAAAAATGTGCGTTTACTTCACACAAGATCAGCCATTTCCCCCTGTTGCCATGGGAATGTTATGAAGTGACGTAATTACGCGACGTGAGCGTAATTACGAAAAGCTGCATTTTTCGCATGTTCCCGCAATTTTTGCAAGTTCCCGCAATTTCATCTCATAAAATTGCATAAATGTGCCGCATATTTCATCGCATTTTTTAAGAAAACGGGCCGCCTAATCAAAGATTTTTGGCTGCAACCATCACAAAAAAACGCTGCAATTTTCTGGAGGACCTATTATTATATAATATTTTTGTTTTAATTTAACTTACTGTATTAGTGTACCTCAATGTGTTTTGTCATGGTGTGATTTTGTCAGTATGTGGTTTTGTAAGAACGTATTTTATAATAATGACAAAAAAAATGTAAAGTAAGAAGTATGAACAGTATGAACAATGTGGTTGACCGTGGTCCATTCCTTCAAAGAAGAACTTGATAAGTAGATGATACACCTTGAGGCTGGTTACCTTCATCCTTCTTCTTTTCTTTAATCCTTTTGGCCCCCTTGGGAGCAAAGGGCGTCCACCACAGATCTCCAACTCCCTCTGCTCTGCACGATGGACTTTGCTTCTTGCCAGGAGGTCCCCGTCTTGGTCAGTTCCTCAAGCGTGGAGCGCCTCCAGTTGGATCTAGGTCTTCCTGGCTAATTTTGCCTTGGGGATTGTAGTCCAGAGCTTGTCTCGCTATATTCCTCGGATCCTTCCTAAGTGTATGACCTATCCATTCCCACTTCCTGGATTTTATTTCAAGACGGATTTGCCCCTGGTTCATGCGTCTCCACAGGTCTACGTTTGATACTGTGGCGACTCCTACGGGTTCGCGGAGGGGATCCTGGGAATCCATGTTGCCTGATAAACAAAGTGCCTTTGTCGTCCTTTGTAATTGTTGGGATAATTGGGGTTAATGGGGTAGTTAATTGGTTGTGTGTAGTTGAGTGTTGTTGAGTGTTAACATGTTGTGTGCATCGTTGCCACCACCATCATCGAGAAGGACATGTTAGTCTGTTGGGTGCGCTGTTTGGTTGGTCATGAATAAAGGTTCTGCAGTCGTGCGGTGTATGGCACGCGGTACTGAAGGTTTACTCTGTGTGCTTCTTGGCCGCCGTTACAATACTTTGTTGGGCCACCAAATCCTCAGTATCTATCTGAGAGAGTTGTTAATAAAAACTTGTAGTTTATCAATGATTTATTTGGTGGTTTTCCATGTTTCACAGATTCACAGCCATAGAGAAGGTCCGATTTTACGTTTGTATTGAAGATTCTGATTGGTGTTTCTGGAGAGCTGGGAAGAGAGCCATGCAGGTCGGAGTGTTTTCAAGGCACGTCTTGCTTTGCTGATGTGCAGCTCGACACCTTCATCAGCTCCTCCATCTGTGCTGATGTTGCTTCCCAGGTATACAAACTTAACCACATCTTCAAGGGGTTGCTCCTCAATTGTGATAGGTTGGTGGTTTTTGGTGTTGAACCTTATGGTCTTCCCAACGTTTATCCTGAGGCCTATCTGTTTACTGTGTTCATGTAATCTGGTGGTCTTGCATTGAATGCTTGTATGTGTTCCTGATACCAGAGTCAGTTCATCAGCAAAATCAGGGCTGGTAGGCAGCCTTGACGTACTTTCCGAGAGCTTACCATTTGAGATATCTTGACCTGTGATCTGATGACGTTGACCAGTTTTATGGGTATTCCATAATGTCTGAGCATGTTCAACTAAATGTTTCTGCCTAGACTGTCGAAAGCAACTATTATTCTGAGTGATGCAGTGTGATCTGTAGAGGAGTTGTTTTTCCGGAAACCTGCTTGCTCTCTCCTGAAAATCATGATTAGCGGTTCTTGCATTCTGTCTGGGATAATTCAGCAGTGGGTTTTGCTTGGTTCTGAGAGTAGCATGAAGCCATAGGTTTCACTGAGGTTTCCTTTCTTCGGGACTGTGACAATTAACCCCTCCTTCCAGTCATTGGGAATCTCTTCCTCTTCCCAGATGTAATTTAGGGGAGCCCATGGAGTATATCAGTGGTGGTGTTGATGTCTGCTTTCAGTATCAGGAGGGGATTATCCTTCCCTGCCAAACTTCCGTTTTTTGCTGACTCCTTATTTCCTCCTTAGATATCCTACCACAGTTTGTGTTTAGGTCTTTTCCTGCTTCCTCTGTGACTAGGGGGATGTCTCGGGGGATTTTATTCAGGACCTCTTCAAAGTGTTCCTTCCCGCGCTCTAATTGCTGGAACTCTTTGGTGAGATGGGTTCCCTGCTTGACTACCCTGCTCTTTTCTTTCTCATCTTCATCCAGTGGACCTTAATAGATCAAACCACAACTGGTCTACAATAAAACACCCACTAGCTTAACCTTGACCTATCAAAACTGTTACAAACTTGGGTAAAAATACTTTCGCTCTCAAATCCAAATGAAACTGCCCTCTTGCCATGCTGTTGCTAAAATTATGTTTAATCATGTTTAATTGAGAATACATGGTTACCTGGGGACTGGTTGTTGTTTAGTAATCATTTGACTAGCTTTGCCAAGTCAGAAGACTCACCACCAGTAACTAGTTATCACCACTAGGAGTCAACGTAACCTTAGGTCTGTAACTGCATTCTTAAACGCATGTCGTGTTTAGCATCAGGTTGATTTCCCCTTCAGACCCAGTCCTCAGCAGGCTGGTCCAGGTGGCGGGGCAGCAGTCATGCCTGTCCTGTCCTGAGCGTTTCCCACTGCAAACCAAATCCTGAAACAGCCCCTTGGGCCGACACATGTGGCTACTAATGGGAACAATGGGAACCCGCCGCAGGTTGACTGGAAACGCGCTTGACGAGAAAACCTTCAAACCTTCGACGGTTACCTCAATGCTTTCATTTCAAGACAAGGACGAAGCGAGCACACATGCTTTTCCTCGCCCAATGGGACTGGGGGAGTCTACCGCATCTCTCTCTAGCCTCCCTATTCTCTCTACCCTCCCTATTCTCTCTACCCTCACTGTTCTCTCTACCCTCACTATGCACCATTCTTTCTACCCTCTCTATACTACACCCACACCACGTTGCTGCCAGACGGACAAATACACATTGAGTCGTTATGAACGCCTTGCTGTGGATTACATCCTGCATCGAGCCAGGCTAGCTTATTAACTCAAATGATGATTCCTCACGTTTGCAGGGTCTCAGTTTGATGTAGGAGCAAGTCCTGGCCTAAATAAAACAACATGTATACATGCTTCTTTGAACAATTGGAAAGCACATAAGACTCTCTCAAACAAATACAAGCTGATTACAAAGTCAGTGACACATCAATTAACTGCCCAAGCCGACCTATGGCAACAATTATGACACATTTAAAGAAAAAAAAAACGTTAAAAGTCTATTTCTCCACAGCACCGAGCCTGGCTTGTCCAGAAACGACTATGAACCCTTCTGCAGGTGGAGCACAGAGTGCCTCCTTCCTTCCCCTCCCTTATGTCCCCGCTCTTCTCACATGTTCTCCTTGTCAGCCCACTTATGTGTCACTAACTCAGAAGGTAGTGAAGAGTAGATTTCTGGATTCTGATTTTATTATTTTGACAACAAACAAAGCACTTTCTTTCTCAGTTAAATATACATCTTAAACACCGCCCACTTAGTAGGATACCATGTTCCAGTAGAGGCTTGGTTTTTTATGTTACAAAAATATATTTTAATACTGAATGTATTTAGTCATCTTTAACTTAATACATTATACTCATTACATGACATGAATGTTTTTTTTAAAAAAAGTCAAATTTATATTATCAAAATAAATATATACTTAATGTAAGAGTCATAGAAATCTAGTATTGTTGGTTGAAGGTTTACAGGCTTCTGGAATGTTCTGGATCATTGGTTTCCACCAGGGAACTAACCCTAACTAACCCTTACTACCACTTAGCCTAACTACCACTTACCCTAACTAACCCTAACTCTAACCCTAACTAACTCTTACGCTCTTCTGGAGTGTTCTGGATCAATTGTTCCCCACAGGGAACTAACCTCAATCCTTACTAAACCTAAGCAAACCTAACCCTAACCCTAACTAACCCTAACTCTAACGAACCGTAACCCTTACTAACCTTAACTCACCCTCTTCTGGAGTGGACCGTATGCTCTCACCAGGGAACTAACCCTAACAAACCGTTACCCTAACTCAGTGTTCTGGACCATTGGTTCCGACCAGGGCCGTGTGGATCGGTGTAGCAGGGCTGCTTTCATTTCCTTCCTCAATGGGCGTCAAACTTCAATGGACAGCTAGAAGACAAGAGACGATTAGCACGGAGCAAAGCCAGGAAGAGGCTCAGAACAGGAGAACAGCGTACCTCGCTGAGCAGCACCCAGGCATCCGAATCGGCGTTCACCATCAGACGCAGTGCAGAGACGGGCTGCAGCGCTTCGTCAACCAGGCCCTCTGCTACCCCAGCCTGAAAATCACCTGCTCTCTCGCACGCACACGCACGCACGCACGCACGCACAGACACACACACACACACACGCACGCACGCACGCACGCACGCACGCACGCACGCACGCACGCACGCACAGACACACACACACACACACACACAAATTACTTCAGCCGTCAATATTGAAAAGTCGTCGTTCCACTCACTGGATGATTGATCATCGTGTAGGGATTGTACGTTGGAATGAATAATGGGACTTTTTGGTACCATTTTGAGAGAGCTCTAGAGAGTTGTAGTTATTCAAATTCTAAGTAAACCTTAATGTAGTGTATCCTAGGCTTTCTTACAGGAGTAACACCATGGCATCACAACAACAATGCATCCCATGATGACTAATCATTTCTACGACTACAGAGGGCTATGGACTATATCAATTAATCTGCACCAAGTTGATAAGAAGACCATATTGCTAAAATATCCCTTTACATGTTGATACTGCCCTCTGCCTTCTCCTCACAACTTATATACAAATAGATCTATGTGCTCAATGAGGCTATTTGATTAGCTTTAAAGTTAAGATAAAACTGCAGACAACAAGCATTTGCATGTGTCCCTGTTCTTGTGATGTATTGTGCTTGTGTCCTCCTTGTTGCTAAGCTATAAAGAAGGCAATTGTGTGTTATCCAGAATCCCAATATAGACATTCAGTCATAAAGAGCTTAAAGGGGACATATTATACCCCCAGGTGTGAGTGTGATTAGCCTTACAAGCCGTTTCGAAAATCGGCCCCATATGACATCACTAGTGGGCGTGTCCACCTAGATCTGTGCTGGATAGATGAGCAACGTTTACTTCAGTCCACTGGGTAGGCTGGTAGACTGATCGATCCAGCACAGATCTAGGTGGACACGCGTGGTATAATATGTCTCCTTTAAGGGTCGAGGGGCTGTACAATTTGAATTGTAAATGTCAGCATCTGGCCATCGACAGTTATGTGGGGGAAACAGTAGCTCTTAAATATATAGATCAGTGATGATGGAGCCGCCACTGCTGAGTGTGTAGTCCTTCTTCCTCTTTATTTGACTTTATCTGAGATGTCTTATTTTTTAGGCTACGTAGCTCTCCGTGGCTCTCTTCATGACTGAGCAGAACACTGTCAGAATGGGCTGTGCGTGTGTGTGTGTGTGTGTGTGTGTGTGTGTGTGTGTGTGTGTGTGTGTGTGTGTGTGTGTGTGTGTGTGTGTGTGTGGTGGAGCTCCATTACCGATAACAATGAATCCATCTGATCCAATGTATTGAGGTGGGGAGCCAACAGACACTTCCGTGGACATTGACGCCTGCAGATTGCAAAATTAAAACCACCATTAAGACCACAATTAAAACCACCATCACTGTGATGTATTCTGAAGTACTAAGACACATTGTCATTTTTGTTTTCATCTTTTCTTAAATGCTTTCTGAAAAGTCCTAAACCCCATTTAGTATGACCCTTTACATTGTGTCATCAACATTCCTATCAGTACCAGCAAATTGTAAGTAATTTGTCATTTATATGTAATTTTTTGGTTCTCAAAATTCACCAGATTGATGCATTTAAATTAAATCAATTCAAAATTTTCTCCAAGGGGGCATGCCCCCCGAACCCTCTTGAGGATTGTAAGCCCCCCACCATAGTCTCAAAAAATCCATTGGGAATCACTGATTGGGAATATACATATATTGAAATGGATAACTTTCTTAGGACTGTTTGTGTTGCAACATTACAGCAGGTCACAGTTCTTGTCCTGTAGTAGGCGCTGTTGCCTTGGTTTTGGGGACATAAAGGGATGCCTTGATACACACGCAAGAAGAAAGGGCAGGATGTTGGAGTGCTAGAACTTTGTACTCAAAGTGAAGCTTGGACCTGTATTTATTAATAGCTATTTTCATGCAGTAAATGCTTTACTACCACATCCACAAGTTGAGGCATTTCAAATGGACCTTGTCCACCAACCCAATAAGAAGTTATATTAATCTCTAAGTAAAACTTTGTCGTATTTACTAAAGTCTACTACGGTAAAGAAAGTGAAGAAAGTTTCTAAAGATCTGAAACCATGCCCTGAGAATGATAACGTCCAAAGATGGGTGCTGTTTTCCAAATAAGTAGCCTAGCTAATTTTTAAGTAAATAATTACAATTATGAAATATCAATACGCTTTAAAAGTTTTCACTAATTTAAAGGTAAATATATATGGTTCATATAAATGGTCAAAAGAACTTGTCTGGGATGTAAAGCCGAGATTCATCGTCCATATATGGGCTCCACGCTTCATGACAGAACTTATCGACCCGGCAAAACGTCTGGGTCCTCTTACTGAATTACTGATCTCACCTAAGGAACATCGCAGAAATTTGATTTGTAGTGATTCTGAGATGGCACCCTTGAGTGGTTGTAGTATTCGAATGAAACAAATAGTTTTTTTGATAAAGTGCCTGGGTACTTTTTAAAAAACGTTGTACGACGTAGCTTAACAATGTCAATTTGTTTAAGGCCGCAGTTTACCATATCTGATCGTGTTTGCTTAAGAATGACAGACAAGGCACCTGGGCCGGAACCCTGGCAGAGAACTCAAGGCCTGTACAGACCAGCTGGAAGATGCTTCAGGACAGCTTCAACCCATCCCTGCTCGAGTTTGTAGTCCCCAAATGTTGCAAAAGGACCACCAATGTTCCTGTCCCCAAGAAAACCAACTCCCTCGATTTAAATGATTCCCGCCCGTAGCATTCACATCTGTCATCATGAAGTGCTTCGAACAAGCTGGACAAAAAACACATCCTCTCGTCCCTGCCAGCCCCCTGGACACATTTCAGCTCGCCTATTGCCTGACCGTTATGTGTAGGCCACAACATAACCATTCCTCTCCATAGCCCTCAGGGCTCTGTGCTCAGCCCCTTTCCTTTAAACCCTGTACACTAATCACTATACCAGCCCCTCCCACCCCACCACCTACCTCAAATACTCTGACGACACTGCCATCCTAGCTCTTCTGTCAGACAATAACTGTATCGGATTACCACAACAATGTCACACACTTCTCTAAATGGTGCACACCTAACCACCTGCATCAATTTATCCAAAGCTAAATAAATAACAATAGGCACTCCATCATCCCAGCCCCCCACTCTCTCGAAAGCGACACAGTAGAAACGGTTGACAGCTTTAAATACCTCGGACTCACAATAGACAATAAACTCTCTTTCAACCAGCACACATCGGACATTCAAAAAAGGAGCCATCAAAGACTGTATGCCATCCGTAATCTTAAAGGACTCTATGTTGCCCCCCATCTCCTCCTACTGCTGTACCGATGCATTGTCCAGCCCATCCTGCTCCACTGTTCCACCTGCTTCTTCTTCATGCTCACTTGTCAAAAACCGGGTCATACTCACACGTGTCACAAACATAGCTGCCAAATTAATCGGTCTCCCCACACCCACACTGTCAGAGCTTAACCTATTAAGGCCATTTCACGCATCGCATCCACAATAGCACAGGACAACACACACCCTCTCAACTGCCACTTCACCATCACGCCCTCTGGACGCAGGTACAGGTCCCTGTTGTGCAAGAGGGCACGCTATGGCAAAAGCCTGGTGCCTGCAGCCATAGCAGCCTTAAATAAAATGCCAAGATAACTCACCCCTGTTCCACACTATTCACATATTTTGTCTGCATTTTTTCTGCATTTTGTTTTTGTTGTGTATGCTGTCAATCTGATTCTGTCTGTCGGCGTGCGGCCCACAAATGTATTATGGAGTGAAAAAGAATTTCCCCCAGGGGACAATAAAGTAAAAGTCTAAAGTCTAGCATCGGTGCTACAAGACAATGTTCACTTGCACTGCGTTACGTGAACATAGGTTGCTTTGGATAAAATGATGTGTGCAGTTTCTTTTTGGATGCCAAATTTGTCCGAAAGAATAATGGCCTCATTCTGTTAGTTAAAAGGGAAACTTCCTCAAAAAGAAGAGACGTTCCTTTGTTTGGTTCAAAGTTGATGTGCCGGTCATATTTCAGGCACCATCCTATTTTTTTGTAGCATTTCCTTCTGTACCAGTTAACCGAGTGCTGCAGTACGGTGCATCGCTAGGGTGCAGTAGTTTGGTGGCAGCAGGTGTATAGAGGCAGCCTGACGCATACAAAGATGGATGAAGTAGTGTTATTTTATTGATTTGGTCTTAATTAGGCGCACTTGGTTATAATAAAAACTATATTTTCGTTTTTTGCATTTAAAAACTGCCCTGCGTTTTATAATGCATGTGACTTACAAATTTACAGTGGAGATCATTGTGCTTGCTGCATACATGCTTCAGTAAGGCATCAAACCCTTATGGGTCTTATGGGTGGCAATTCTATTCTACCATTCACCTTACAATGATTGATCAGTGGCATATCTTTCAATGGTTGAAGAAATGTAGTTTTGATCATGCCTCATAAATCATTGCATAACCAGAGCCTGGGTCGGGAACCAGTGAGTGCTGAGGGTGGAGTTATGCAGTGTTTCCTGTTTTGTTACGGAGATATTCTTCTGAAGAATGATAGACAAGGCTTGTTCCAGCCGCAATCACGCTGAAGAACAAGCTGTAGAAACTGCTAGATTTGCACAACATTAATTTTGTATGCGTTATTTATTTATTTGTTGATCAATTTATCAGGGTTTTATTATATTTTAATTATGTTGGTCAGAGTTAAGTGTCCAAATTTGGATTAGCACTGGAGCACTTTAATTGTTTTATCCACTGTATGTAACTGTCCCATTTGTGTTTGTGTGTATGTGTTGTCCTAACTGTGTGACGGAAGCCCACTTTTAAACTGCAACACAAGTTTACCTACGGGTACAAATAAAGTAACCTGAACCTGAACCTGAACCTGAATGTCCATTCCAGAAACATGTCTTCAGTGGCATCTGGGTTTGTCTAACTTGTGAGACAATGAATGCAGAATGCAGAATGCAGTCTGGTAGAACCAGAATATCCAGTCTCAACCGGGAAAGTAATGCTATAGAATTGTATGACAATGTTTAGATGTGAAGCACTTTGAGTCTGCCTTGTGTATGAAAAATGCTATATTAATAAAGTTGCCTGCCTCGCCTTACCTTGCCTTGCCTAGAAGCATGGGCTGGTCACGTCCTTAGCCTTGCTGTGTCATGCTCTGCGTACAGTTATTTTTTGTGCAAATGGCTAGCATCACTCCTACCAACACCTTGCCCTTTGAATTGAGGACGGTTCACATGACATCAGCACACAAACCAAAACACACTCTACAAGAGAGTGAAACGCACTCTATCTGCAGCAGCCAGCAGAGTGAAACACACTATACCTAACAGCCAGGAGAGTTAAAGCCAAGAGTTAGTTTTGGTGGGAGCTCACAAGTACGTTGTGACACACAAGTAACACTTTAGGCTGAAATGAAGACCAGCACTGTGTCAAGTGTCACACACACTCTCTCTCTCTCACACACACACACACACACACACACACACACACACACACACACACACACACACACACACACACACACACACACACACACACACACACACACACACACACACACACACACACAGGCCACTTACATTTCTTGGCAGCACTTCGACCGTGGTGTTGTAGAATTTGTCGAGATGAGACTCAAAACTGCCGCTTCGGAACAGGTATCTAGAATGTAAACACAAATGATGTTAAGGAATTACCAAAAATGTATTTCTGATATCCACCTGGTCGATATGTAATAGGTATACAATGAATGGTAGGGGTGATAATGTTATTGATAAAAAAGTGTGTAGATATCT
The DNA here is from genome assembly GCF_031168955.1 of Gadus macrocephalus. NCBI lineage: Eukaryota > Metazoa > Chordata > Actinopteri > Gadiformes > Gadidae > Gadus > Gadus macrocephalus. The sequence goes on along the minus strand of NC_082391.1, from coordinate 1,773,785 downwards.
GACTCAGCCAACTATGGCTGAGTAAAGCCTGGAGGGGTTTGGGGCATAATTCAAACTTGGACTCTCATGCACACACACTATCAAAATCTTCAAAGCCTTACCCTGACCAATCAGAATCAGTTAAGATAAGATAAGATAAGATAGTCCTTTATTAATCCCCCTTGGGAGAAATTCACAGGTGACCAGCAGTAGAGTGGGAAAAGAGAAGAGATAAGAGATATATAAGAGATAATATAAGAGAGATATGGATCCAGACAACGGTATATTTAGATGGAAAGTGGCCAGAAGGAGAAGTTTCACTTTAGTTCTCAGAAAAGTTCGCAGTATTTCAAAAGCTAAGTCATTCTGACATTTATGTACACATAAATATATAGAGCTATATCTATATATAGATAATAATATATAGAGATGATATATTTAAATATCTAGACATACTGTATGAACAATTTGTATACATATATATTGGGCGATATCATCAATGCACACTTAAAACAAGCAACTAAACACATCCTTTGTTCTGTGACCTTTAATATTAAAAAATATATATATTTGTGTTGGAATGTAAAAGTGTATCTCAAATGGTTAAGTGCGTTTGTGTGAGAGAGTACAGTAGTTTACTGTATGTTAGGCCTGCAGCAGGCCTGCATTTAGCCTGCATTAGGCCTGCATTTAGCCTGCATTTAGCCTGCATTAGGCCTGCATTTAGCCTGCATTATGCCTGCATTATGCCTGCATTAGGCCTGCATTATGCCTGCATTTAGCCTGCATTTAGCCTGCGTTATGCCTGCATTTAGCCTGCATTTAACCTGCATTAGGCCTGCAGCAGGCCTGCATTAGGCCAGCTCCCACTGACCGTTTGACGTGGGCGGGCTGGGCCAGGCGGATGGTGACGTGGTCCCCCCGGACGGGCGTGAGCCCCCAGAAGAAGCCCTGTCCCAGGTAGAGGCCCCCCAGGGTGTGCGTCTTGTAGTGGGCCAGGCTGGTGGACACTTGGGCCAGGGGGTTACTGTGGGCCCTGAACACCTGCTTACTGAAGTCCTTATCCTGCTCCCAGAGAGAAGAGATTAGGGGGGGGGGGGGGGGGGTCGTGTTAGACACACACCAGTGTTCGCTCACTGTTGCATTAGCCCTCCATCAGGTCTGCATTTTGCCTGCATTTTGCCAGCAGCAGGCCTGCATTTAGCCTGCATTTAGCCTACATTAGGCAAGCAGCAGGCCTGCATTTAGCCTGCATTAGGCTCTGCATTAGGGGGGGGGGGGGTCGTTGAGCAATACCTTGTTGTTCGACTTTAAAAGGAGAAGTAGGCGAGCCTACCTTGAGACTCTGGACCTTTCCAGACAGAGAAGAGTGCAGGCCCACGTGTTGAAAGAGAGAGGGCTTGTGTCGGCGTTTGATTAAGGATTTCTGTGCGTTGCAGTGTTTCTGAATGAGGGAACATATCAACATGGATATTGGTTTGTTTGAATAATTACAGTTCATATTATTCATTGTTCATTCATTTAGAAGACACAAGTGATGTATTTGTTCACAATGTGTACCTAAGGAGCAGGTAGTGTTAGGCATTATGACAACTCTTCAGATAGACAACGGACATCAAGGTTCCTAACACTAAATATATTTATACATAAAATTTAAATGGTGTGTTGTGTTCACAGACCAAATGGCCGGTTAACCAAACTTTGTTGGTTAAATAAACTCTGTTCTTTTCAAGGTGAACCAGTTCCAAGCAAGACTTTTTGAGATTGTGAGTGAATTAAAAAAAACATTTTGAAAACCCATTCAAAGAATAAAATGTAGAATTTGTGAACATCTAAGAAGATCTGAACAAGACTCCCACAGCATAGTTATTGTATATGTCATAGTTGGATCCTCTCAATGCAACTTATATGTGGGACTTCATACTATTTGAAAACCTGTGTCTATATCTCATGTATGTCACGACAGGAGTTGTTATGCCAACATGCTCACCTCATCTCGCTCCGGATTACAGACCTTTACCCACAGGATGTGGTCTAGCAGCCAATCAATGGGCTTGTCTTTGTGGAACATCAGAAAGAACTCAACTATCATCGTGAGGTCTTGGGTGTGGAACATCTTGCCTTGAACATTTTCACAAAACATTAAAACACACGCGCGCGCGCACACACACACACACACACACACACACACACACACACACACACACACACACACACACACACACACACACACACACACACACACACACACACACACGCACACACACACCCCTACCTATGAAACCAAGCTGTGAGAACTCCAGGAAAAGCCATGGGTCTGCCTCTTGCTGCAGGGCATATCTCTGCATCATGCCATAGTAGTCGGTCGTCGCGACAATGTCATCTTCAAGCTGAAACAGAAACGCAGCCGTGAAGAAGTCAGACCTACGCTGCAGACATGGAAATGTACCACAGTTCTTAAAGCAGTGTAGCGATGCTTGCGGTACTCTGACGTGTAACATGTGTCTTGAAAATAATCCAGGATATGATTATGCTGCTGCTGCTGCAGTTGATAAGGAGATTGAGGTATATTTTTCATTAACCACTCAGCTCGCAATGATGTGCCAGCTCAAGCATGTGTGTGTGTGGGTTTGTGGGTGTGAGTGTGTGTGTATTTGCATAATACCTGAACATAGTATTTTCCTTTATCCTGAGCATAAAGCATGAGGTAGCTGAAGTCCAAAGTCTGCTTGGTTCTCCATCTACAAACAGACAAGTGTTGACATTTACAAGTGTTGACACTTTCCTTATGCATAGTAGGTTAGTTAGAAGCAGTGTTCGAGTTACTACCTAAATTATGGCACTCCCATAATAAAACACTGGTTACCAAACTGTGCACTGTATTTTGCTGTTTGTTGCCTATGCCCACCACCAATATGCCATCACGTTATGCAGCTGTCATCTTTAAAGTATTTTGGGTCTATTTCTAGGCATGGAAACGACAAGCGCACTAATTCCTTCTTTTACACCCTTCTAATCAGTTTGAACATTTACAGTGCGATGGCCACATTTTCCAAACTTTTAGCAAGTGGACATTTGGCCAATGTCCATTTGACACATTGCTGGTCTTCCCATCTGCTGCCCGACCAGCAATCGTGTTTGTCGTACTTGACTCTTTCCTTGGAGTCCCCGAGGGTTTCGTGCAGCGTGGTGAAGTCTGGGTAGAAGGACTGAGAGGGGGACACCACCTCCAGCAGCCCTGCGCTGGCCTCCGCGGGGAAACTGGGAGAAGGAAACAAAGAAAGTGGGAGAAGATCCCCGGTCCTCTATTACAGAGACAGCACCTCAGGCCACAGTGTCAGTTACTTCGAAAATACAAACTTACAAACAAAACTCAAACAAAAACACAACCCAAACCCCCACTGCCACCACCAACAGCACCATGGCCAGTCATGCCCCATTTCAACAGTAGATAAGAACAGATATATAGAATAGACTAGAAGAGGTGAACCTCTTTGTTTCATTTGTTAATAACATCATGCATAATTTCGCAAATGGATTTAGCAAATGGAAACCTCTGTAACTTCTGTGTGCAGTAAGCAGAGAATGTTGGTCAGGTGTATGTTCCCACGTCTGTTTCAGTCTTACGTCTCTGCAGGAGGACTAACCAATTTGCCACACTAATTAGCATTGCCTCCATGTAAAGATGGTGCTGGAATGCATCTTCTTGCAGCCACAATAGTAAGCTAGTTAAACCTGTGCTGAAAGTAGTTCCTGTTTTCGATATATACTTTGTAAACATGCAAATGTTTGACAAATTGCAATTGGCTTCCAAATGTATCTCAGGCTGTATAAATGTGAGTTTTTTTCCACAATCTGCTGTGTGTGAAATAGATGAAAAGCTGTTCGTCACATATCGCAGTAATACTCTGAGCCCGCAACAGGCTGGGAGACGAACCAGGATCCCTTCCCACCTCTTGATGAGGAGGTCCGCCACAGTCTGCACGTACTCCAGATCGGTCTGGGGCAAACAGGGAGGAGGGGGATTTTCAGGAGGGCAGATGCAACTGTGGTCATAAACATTTGTATTTTATCGATGCAAATATATTTTTGTGCGTGTGCGTGTGTGCGTGTGCGTGTGTGTGCGTGCGTGCGTGTGCAAGTTTTACTTCTGCAACAAAGATGATGATGAGGAGGTCTGCGCACTGTGAGGGCGTTAGGCTGAAGAGTAGAGAGCTCAGAGTGTTGATCAGGTAGCTTTGCTTCTCCCGCCTCACTGTTGGCACACCTAGCACCAAGGAAACTGGCACACACACCCACACACATATATACATATGATGTACACACACATACGTACAAGCACATGGCTAGGGGAACTACGGAGCAAGATGTCCTTGTTTTACTGCCTCATAGACATCAGCTATGAATGAAGTGTAGGATACCAGGTCACAGATACAAGGAAGTAATACCAGGTAACAGATACTATGAAGTGTACCAGGTAAAATATAACATCAAATGTAATATGTTTACGGATAATGTGCAATGGAGACGTGAAATGCTTCACACTGTAGCATCGAAGTGGCATGATAATAAAATAGTATATTACAGAGTATAAGGAAAGAGTATACAAGTGTACTAAATCGTATACTATTGTACTATACTGTTTCACAACTTAAGTGCGGAACAACATACAATGAGGAAAATAGTAACACAAATTATGATTTCCTAGGTGCATTTAAGATTGCCCAACAAAAATTCCTTGGAGCTCAGACAGCAAGTTAAGGTTAGTTTGAGGTACGGTTTGAGTTACAGGTTGTTTGAGTTACTGGTTGTTTGTCGGCGTTTGAATTGCCTGGACAGATTTGTGATCGGATCCCTTGTTCCCCCTAATCATTCATAGGGGTGATATCATGCTTTTTTGACTTTTCAAAGAATAATAAGGGGTATTATTAAGATACAGGAATGTAACCCTATTCTAGTAGTACGCCCAAACGCAATCATTTACCCTAAAAAAAGCATGATATGGGATCTTTACTGGTCAAAGGCTGTTGACAAAAATGGAGGAATGTTGAATGGTTGGATTGTGGCTACACTAAGCTGATCCCGATCAGAAAGTGGCCTGGACCGCCTAAACACGTCCTGGGGCCATCCTAAAGTCCTATTCACGAGGGTCCACACTTGACGAGAAATGCATCCTGCTGTGATCTTGCCGCAGAGGTCGCGTTGAAGGGACAAGCGTAACGGAGGCCGGAGAGAGCGGAAGGGGAAAGCGTAGTAAGAGTGTTTGTGTGTGATCTTATGAATTAGCTCCCTTACCCCCACGCCGCCCCTGTCCCAGGACGATGTTGGGGGTCAGGCCGTCCACGTGCTCCTTTAGGTGAGGCAGGAAGCTGAAGATGTTGGGCAGGGGAAGAGTATGGGGCAGATCTGAAGAGGCCAGCTCCTGTCTTGGATGGCCTAAGCAGAGATCACCAAAAGAAGAAGACGAGAAAAGTGTGTTGTTTGTATTTGTTGCAGTGAAATAAAGATAGAAATGGTGTTATGTTGGCATGTTGGTGGCTCTCTTTCCAATGTTGCTTCTCTGTGTCTGCAATTCGTATACTGCCAAGCAAATACTTACTTTTGCATCTTGCCGGAATCCCTTGCTAAAGATATGATCAGTCGTTTTCCTGGTCTTTCCTTGTTAAAGAATTTGAAGAACTTTAACATAGTAGTATAAAAGCTGAGCTGGTCTGCTGAACACCCGCTTTTCAAGTTTCGGCGCATTGTTTTAATACTCTTTTTCAGTCATGATTATGCTACAATTTTAGCTTCAGGCGAAACAAAGCAGGAACTGTAGAATATGTAAATGGTAGGCTACACCAACTATCCACATTTTCTCTTGTGGTGTTGTTGAGTGCAAGGTAATAAAGTCTTGTCTGTAGGTAGGGATATGTGACACCTAATACACCCTATCAGAAATTGGAGAGTTGGAGAAAAGGGTGATTTCATAACAAATATCTCGTTAAGTTAACGCTTTACAAAATGGTTAAAATAACTTGGAGGTTACTTTTTGCCAAGTGCAATTTGCCGTTGAGCAATTGCCGTTTACTTTTTTTACAATAACCATGGCTCTATAGACCTGGCAGTATGTTTCATACCAAAGCAAAGCCTGAAATGATCATGGTCTCACTTTCGTTATAACTGGTAGGATATAAGAACGACTAAGGGCAAAACAACCATGCTATGAAATTGAGTTTCTTTCCTACAAACCGATAATGGGTCTATCAAAGGTCTTTAGCACCAGTAACAGCTTGTGGACACTGACCTGGGGCAGTGCTGGGCACCTTGGTGGTTGAGAAGTTAGCCAGGCGTTCCAGAGCCCTTTGCAGCTCGAGGTTGACCCGCACTCCCGCTGCTTCAGCCTTCAGCAGACGTTTGTAAAGACTCTGTATTTCCTCATATGAATCTACAGGATATTTAATATAAGAGATTGTGAGGAAAAAAAAAGAGAGATGTTAAAGAACAATACCGGTCTGGTGATGGAGCCATCATCACCTACTTTTCTGCAGAGCAGCGAGTTGTCACTTGTAGCGTTTTGGGTCGGAGCGCTTCCTTCAGCCCCCTCTGCGGCAAAGTGTTACCAACGAAGTAACAGGTCGGATGGAATTAATGTAGGAACCAGGGGGCTACGGGTTTGAGCCAAGGAAACCCAGATGCTATTGGTATCATTTTACATTTGTTGCCAGGGCACATGCGCGTTAAATGCTGGTACAGCAAAACAAAGTTATTTTGTCAAATTATATTTTAGCATGCCTCTGGCGGAGCCATAGGGACTGTTAGGGTCATGGTTAGGAGCTAGGGGTCAGGGGCCATTAAGGCCCAGTCCTGATCACAGCGACCCTACCTTCCTGTTTTCTCACTATAAAAATGCATACAAATGAGTCTTTAGCAGTTAGGGGTTAGACGTGAGGGTTTGGGGTTAAGGGTTAATCCGGTTAGGGTTAGGGTTAGGGTTAGAGCTCAAACTAGGGTTAAAGCTAAAACAGTAACACTGCCAGGCATAGGTGCTAACAGCAATGACCTTATGCAACACTGAGTAATATGCAAATCAAATAGCCGTTTGGTGTGTCAGTATGGTAATACGTCGAAGAATGAGGTGCGCCTGAGCACAATGGACTGTGAGGGCGGGATGCATTCCTACCATTCTTAAATGTTTAGTTGAATAACTACAACTCATACGGTTAGATAGGCTCATCGCTCAATTATACAAAGCACACACTAAGTTCTGTTTAGTTCAGAAAAACCTGCTGTGAAGAACTCTAGATTCCCAACGCAGTGCACATGAACGGTCGCTGTCGGGAACACGCGTTAGCGTGAGCGTCATCACTGGCGAGCCGTCTCGTTATCTTCATGTTTTCATAAAGACTTTACCCCAAAAAACAAAAGACGCAGTTTATTATAGCTTTAAATAGCTACCTGACTGCTGTGCTGCTTATCCCCAAACATCTTAAGTTCCAGTCAAGTTATTTCAGAGTAAAATGAATACAAGTGAGACAGACCGTCATATATATATATATATATATATATATATATATATATATATATATATATATATATATATATATATATATATTGATTGATTGATTGATTGATTGATTGATTGATTGATTGATTGATTGATTGATTGATTGATTGATTGATTGATTGATTGATTGATTGATTGATTGATTGATTGATTGATTGATTGATTGATTGATTGATTGATTGATTGATTGATTGATTGATTGATTGATTGATTGATTGATTGATTGATTGATTGATTGATTGATAGATAGATAGATAGATAGATAGATAGATAGATAGATAGATAGATAGATAGATAGATAGATAGATAGATAGATAGATAGATAGATAGATAGATAGATAGATAAGGAAATTTGTCTTTGGTAGATTATTTCTCTGTGGTAACAATGCTTTTTGGCAAAAAATCTAATGCCGTTGGAAAGCCTGTATAGTTCTCTTTCAAATGCTGCCCCATTTGAAGGAACATGCCCTTGTGGGATGAGCAGCAGAGCTGAGTATGTGGGTCAAAGTGTGGAGAAGATGCGGAGAACGCTATGCTGATTGGCTGCTGCACCGATAGAATAACATCTTCTGGTGGAGGCAGTGTGATGGCGTGGGGTGGCATCTCCCTCACTGGAAAAACGAGGGCTTGTCAGCGATTACCTGTCTGTTTGGGGATCGAATTAATCCAAGTAAATGAGAATAAAATTCCAAGAGGGAGAAGGAACACAAGCTGAACAGGGCGAAACTTCATCTCCTCTCCAGCAAACTTCTGGTGATCTCCGTTTAGACGTAATCCGCAACTCAGGCTATAATCTCCAAACAGGTAGCCTTATCAACATGAAAACTCGCCTCCCAATTACCAGACATGGGGGACTCGAGTCACATGACTTGACTCGGGTCTGTCAGACTCGAGTCGCAAATTTGAGGACTTGAGACTTGCTTGACTAACACTGATAAAAGACTCGACTTGACTTTGACTTGGTCTTCATGACTTGAGACTTGACTTAGACTTGAGACAGATGACTCGAAATGACTTTTCTAAAGTTAGATTATAGGTTGGATATGTGATTTGCGATACGCCAGCAGATTTTGAAAAGACGCAACTCAAATGGTCCTACCCCCTCTCCTTCAACGCTGACTCTGACTCCACCCATTCCAAGTACATGGACGCATGCATGGACGCGCAATCACACAAGAGCGCGAACACAGATGCGCGAGAGTGGGCCAGGGCAAGCTAGCTAGTAGGTTGGAGTTTAGGGTTGTATTCTAGCGCTAGGTCCAAATGTGGGTTAGCTAGTAAACTAGCTCCAGTAACTACACAAAAAGTAAGGAAATTTGTCTTTGGTAGATTATTTCTCTGTGGTAACAATGCTTTTTGGCAATAAATCTAATGCCGTTGGAAAGCCTGTATAGTTCTCTTTCAAATGCTGCCCCATTTGAAGGAACATGCCCTTGTGGGATGAGCAGCAGAGCTGAGTGTGTGGGTTGCGCCCATGAAAAATTTGCCAAATCTTCTCTGCCAATGCCAAACAGCTTATTCTGCCATTGCCTCGCTTGGTGTTTGGTGGATAGGATGATTGAAGTTTGAAGAAACAAGACATATTGGCAATTTAACAATTTAATCATTTCACAAACAGGAGCCTCAGTAGCGTGTGGAAGAACCATACACAGCCACAACAGCCTGGCACCTCCTTCTCATGCTGGTCACCAGCCTGGTCACACACTGCTGTGGGATGGCATCCCATTCTTCAACCAGCATTTGTCCCAAGTCAGCCAACGTGGTTGTGTTGGTCACTCTGGCACGAACAGCACGCCCAAGCTGATCCCACAGGTTTTCAACGGGGTTGAGGTCAGGACTGCTAGCAGGCCATCCTCTCCACTCCCACATTCTGGAGGTAGTCTCTGATAAACCCCGCCCTGTGGGGGCGAGCGTTGTCATCTTGGAGGATAGAGTTCGGTCCCAGACTGTGGAGATATGGGATTGCCACTGGAAGCAGAATCTCATCTCTATGTCTCTCTGCATTGAGATTGCCGCCAATGCTGACAAGCCCTCGTTTTTCCAGTGAGGGAGATGCCGCCCCACGCCATCACACTGCCTCCACCAGAAGATGTAATTCTATCGGTGCAGCAATCAGCATAGCGTTCTCCGCATCTTCTCCACACTTTGACCCTACGATCCAACTGCCGTAGGCAGAATCTGGAGTCATCACTGAACATAGCGTTCCTCCACATGTTCAGGTTCCAGTGCTCGTGTTGCCGACACCAGCGCAAACGGGCCTGACGGTGAAGGGCAGTCATGGCAGGACTCCTGGCAGCCCTATGAGACCGGAGATTGGCTGCGTGTAGTCTGTTCCGGATTGTCTGGGCAGAGAGCCGTCGGCCATATCGTCCTGCAAACCTTGACTGCAAATCTGTAGAAGACAGCCTACGGCACCTAAGTGCTGACAGGGTGATGAAACGGTCTTCTTGGGGTGTCGTCTTCTTGGGATGCCCACTTCACAGCCTGTCTTTGACATCCCCCGTTATATGGAACTGGGCCTTTAGTTTGGAGAGGGTACCAGGGCTCACTCCAAATAATGCCGCAACTTGGTTTTGCAGAACACCAGCTTGAAGTTGCCCAATCAGGTGCCAATCCGGCACCAAATCAAGTGTCAATGGCAACTGCAAAATAACCTGTTTGGCAATGGCAGAAAAGATTTGGCAGATTTTTCATGGGCGCAACCCACATACTGCTGCTCATGCATGCTCCTTACAAACGGGGCAGCATTTGATGGGAACTAAACAGGCTTTCCAACAGTATAAGATTTATTGCCAAAAAGCATTGTTACCACAGAGAAATAATCTATTTCCTTTTGTGTTTAATATATATATATATATATATATAGTGTGTGTGTGTGTGTGTGTGTGTGTGTGTGTGTGTGTGTGTGTGTGTGTGTGTGTGTGTGTGTGTGTGTGTGTGTGTGTGTGTGTGTGTGTGTGTGTGTATAGGCTAAATATATGGATCTGATTAGGGATAGTATAGGTTAATTCAATTGAGGTGGCAACATTCTGGCTATGTTTTTAAACTGTTCAGAAGGTCTATCTAGAAGGACTAGGCTACTTTATTTTGATATGTCCATGGAATCCCCATGTTTCTTTCTAAATAACTAACTACAATTAATGACTAGAATCATTTCATCACTTCTAGAATTCTGAATTGAATTAATGCATTCCATAGTTACAAGTAAATGTACCAATATATATACTTCTTTTTTTTAACAAATTATATTCGGGGCTACTTCAATAATATCCGGGGCTTTAGCCCCTAATAAAACAGCCTACTGACGCCACTGTTTACCAGTACACAACGTTTAAAACAGAGCAAAGTCATGCCAACAGAGGTTACAACGTCAATCAATAAAAGTAGGCTTATGTGATATGATGGTTGATTATTTTATGTTGAGTAAAACGTTCATGTTCCGCCAGGTTCACGCGCGTCACTAGTAAACCATACGTCACCAACTGGGCAAAATTTGGCCCAAAAAAAAAAAATTGCCAAAAAATAAATGTTTTCCCATAATTTCCATCGACGTGAACGCACCAAAGTTCTGATCTGAAGTGGTGTGTGCTTGCGTGCTGCATGCTTGCCTCGGCACGTTGCCATAGCGATCGATCTGAGTGACGTACTTGTGGAAGGAGTGTTCAGGTGTTGGAGCGCGCAAGCAGGTAACACAGAAAGACATTAACAGGCTGTAACAGGGTTCATTATAGAAGACATGCATCCCCTGTCGACTATTGAATTGCCCAGATTTAGAAAAATACAAAAATAGCCGCGACTCGCAAGCCAACATCCGACAGAAAAACATTTTCCCACTTGCTAAAATGACAAACTTTCTATTTTACTAATTTCTTTGCATATGTTTTCTTTTACTTAACTATTATCTTATTTTATTTTATGACAATGTTTATATGTGAAGCACTTTGAGTCTTGTGTATGAAAAGTGCTATAAAGTTGCCTTGTAATAAGTAATTTTCGAGTCCCTGTATCATGCGTCCACCACCGCGGATATTTGGACGCCAACAGGGATGACGGTGCAGTGGATAGATGGCATTAGTTTGAAACGTGAGGCTCTTGCCTGCAAGAGGGTGAGAGGAAGACACGATGTCATAGCTTGCTAAATAGATCTGGTTCATACAGCATGTGTCACCGCCGCTTGAGTACATTTCTGTTTTAATTTTATGGGATAAAGTTACCTTTATTTTTATATTTTTCATTGACCACTTAATTTTTGTTCTCATGTTTCCAAAAGCCTGTTTCTGTTGTTTATGGATCTTACGTGAGGCATATTTCTTTGTGCAGATAGGGATATTGTTCTTTCATATGGTTTTATATGCCATTTTGTATACATTTATGCAATAAACACTAAGTGATGATAGGGCTATGATGTTTGTCCATTTATCTACAGTAAATTAAGAAACGGGAAAGTAATAAGTAGTGAAGTTACTCTTCAAATGCAGTAACCAGTAAAGTAATTTCATTAGAATTTACAGAGGCAACTATAAGTAACCTATTACTTTTTTTGAGTAACTAACCCAACACTTATGACTGTATTCTGGTCTGTGTTGAACGGGTTTACCGATTACCTGTCTGTTTGGGGATCGAATTAATCCAAGTAAATGAGAATAAAAATCCAAGAGGGAGAAGGAACACAAGCTGAACAGGGCGAAACTTCATCTCATCTCCAGCAAACTTCTGGTGATCTCCGTTTAGACGTAATCCGCAACTCAGGCTATAATCTCCAAACAGGTAGCCTTATCAACATGGAAACTCGCCTCCCAAAGCAATTACTATAGCTGGTTGGTGTATTCTCCGCCCAGAGCTGTCAGACGTAAAGACCGCAGTGTTGATTCTGCTGGACGTCCTACGACGCCCACTACAGGGCAGTCGAGGACGTGCAGCAATAAGGTGAATTTATAGGAGCGTGTATTACAATTTTTTATTTATTTATTATTAAGGTGAATTTATAGGAGCGTGTATTAAATTTTTTTATTTTTTTATTATTAAGGTGAATTTATAGGAGCGTGTATTAATTATTTTTTACAATGTTCACAATGGCCAACCTTTGTTTATACAAATAATGAAAACAAACAAGACAACATCTATTAATAATTAATGACAACGTTTCAAACATCATAAGATGTAGGCCTACATACATCATTAAAAAATGACTAAGGCCATTAACAATAATGGGTCACGTAACAAAAAAAGTATAAAGTTACCGTATTATTGAACTTGACATGAATAATCATCTTCATGTCATGTCTATAGAATTAATTAACTTACATCAGCATGTGACATTAAAAGAGGTGAAAGTGGTAAATTAGCCTTATAAGTATGAGTTTAAATATTGTCATGAGCAGCAGAACATTTCTTCATCGGTGGAGATGTGAGGTTGGGTAGCTTTCCTGAGGTTTGGTTAAAATAGGAAATAAAAACGTTGATTCATTCGGTATTCATTCAAGGCATTGGACACAATCCAGGCAACATAATGGAAGCAACATACCAACGCTGATATCCATCCTGCTTGTTACCAGCCTAACTGGTTCTGTCACCAAGACAAGAAACAGTATTAAGTTCTCTCAGCAGAACACATACCATAACCACCCATAACCATTTACCAAAAGGTCTACTGAAGATATCCGACTGAACGGTTGCCCCCACTGGCTGAGACTGGTCCTACTTTTCGATTTCATGCATTTAATAGAATTTGTTTGCATAATTATTTTCTTAAATCAGAGCCTTACATTATAGACAGTACTAGGTCTACCATGGGGTGTGTTGTGTTGGGTTGGGTTGGGTTGGTATGTGTTGGTTTTGTTGTGATTTGTTGGGTTGGGTTGTGTAGGGTTTGGTTGGGTTGTATGTTGTGTTGGGTTGGGTTGGGTTAGTTGGGTTGTGTTGGTTGGGTTGGGTTGTGTTGTGTTGTGTTGTGTTGTGTTGGGTTGTGTCGTAAAGGAATAAGCCGCAGGGGGAAACTGGAGGCATGCAGCTTGCTTTCTGAAAGTATTCAAGTTGTCCAGCCTTGATGGGTCCATCCGGATAAGTAGAATCTACTTAAAAAAAGTAAGGTACCTCGTTGCCTTCAAATGTTTAAGTAATGAAGTATTAGTTGAATAAGTGAAGTGGACTATGTTCAATGTACTTGAGCCCATGGAATGGAATAGAACATTTAAGTTGAATGTACTAATAACCCGAGATAAAGTAACTGTAGATACTTAGTTTAAACAATCTTTCCCCAGTTCCTGAAACTCAAAATATGTCTTTCAATCAATAGAGCCGTGTAAAATACATAAATTGTCATGGTCTGTCGGTTTCCTTGTCTTGTTTTGGTGTGTTTCCTGTTTTACTTTGGTATCTGTCTTGTTTCTCCCCATGTCCGGTCAAGTTTCCGTCCTGTGTGATTACTGCTCCCTCCCCTAATGTGTTTCAGCTGTTACTCGTTGCGTGCCCTGTGTGTGTTTGGTATTTAAGCCCTTGTCTTTCCTTTGTTCCTTTTCGGATCATTTTAGTTTGTGGGGAGTTGTGTCCTGTGTGTTCCCAGTGTTCCCCGCGTTCCTTGCCTTTTGCGTTAATAAATGATCCTTTTATTGAACTGTCTGCTATTGGGTCCTACCTGCCTGCCTGCCACCCGCTAACTGTGACATAAATACAACTGCAACATTACCATGATCCAATTTTTTTTATTGACCATGTCATTTTCAGCAACAAAAGAAACAGAGCCATGGCCTAATAGGCTTCTAGTGTGTAGTTTCCTCAGTGATGGCATCTTTACATCCAATTATTATAATATTGGATAATTAAAAAAATTAAATATTGTAATTCAAATTACAATAAACTTGCTGGCAAACTGGCCAAATAAAACTCAGCCCTGCGGAACACTGGCATCTGAACATTTATACATAACGTGTCCATGGGGAAACAAAGTGTGTGAGAATGAAAGAGAACGGGAGGGTGAAAGAAATAACAGATGCCTGTATGTATGAAGAGCCCACACTCTCCCCTCCACCTCCCCCTCCCTTTCTCTCTCCCCCCTCTCCTCCCTCTACCCCACTCCTCCGTCTTGGCAATTGTGAACTCGATCATTAACAACAAATGTTTCTCTGGATGAAATAAAAAAGCATGCGTGAGACAGAATAAGGGTGGAAAATGAAACTGCCCGTACTCTCCCCTCCTCCTCCCCCTATCTCCCCTCCTCCTCCCCCTATCTCCCCTCCTCCTCCCTCTATCTCCCCTCCTCATGACCCCCCATGCTTTCTCCGTCCCCCATGTAACAGTTTGTTTAGTGTGTCCTTCTCTCCTTACCCTCTCTCTCTTCACTTTACTTTTACTGCTGTGGAGGTGTGTGTGGAGTGTGTGTGTTGATAGCAGGTTTACAGCCTCACCTGGCCTGAGTCCCACGGATTAGACTCTGGCTGGGTGGGGCTGCCAACAGGAATGTAGCCCTTACACCTGCTGTGAAACAGAGCAGTCAGCTGTCATTTGGACTCAAGGTCACTTTTCAAACCTTCAGTTGAGATGGCGAAGGTCACTACAGTCTCGGAATCATCTTTCCCTGTTAACATCCAGAGGGTACTCAGTCCGAAAATCCACAAGCCAGCAGCAGTTCTTGTGAGTCAGCGTACCAGGAGTTGGACCAGCACCTAACTGCGTGGTGCTCCGACTAGAACCTGTCACTCAAGACCAAGAAGACCAAAGAGATCATAGAGGATTACAGAAGGTCTAAAGGGGACCACATCTCTGTGGACCTCTCCTGGTCCATAAACACCTCCGCCCTGATCAATAAGGCTCAACAACGTCTCTTCTTCCTGAGGAGACCGAAAAAAAAGCCCAACTTTTGCCTCAGATCCTGGTGAGCTCCTACCGTGGCACCATCGAGTGCATACTGACCTACTGTGTCACAGTGTGGTGTGGTAACTGCTCTGCCTCTGACGGGGAAGCACTGCAGAGGTTGGTGAGAATGGCACAACGCATCACCGGTTCCCCTCTCCCCTCCATCGAGGCTGTCCAGAGGAAGCGGTGCTTGCGTAAGGCGTGCAGCATCGCAAAGGACGATTTTTCATCCCAACCGTAGCCTTTACCCTCCTCCACTCTGGAAAGCACTTACAGGTCTCTCGGCACCCAGACCATCAGGTTCAGGGGAAGCTTTTTCTTTCTTTTTTTTTACATTAATTTTTCCAGATAAAATATTAAGAACAGTTTCTTATTTACAATATTGATCTGGTCCAAGAGGCACCACCAGGAATAAAAGGTACAAATAAGAAATGACTCATTTAGACAACTATAAAACGGATATAAAAAATACACAGCCAATGTACAGGAAGAAAATAGAAAACACAAATGCGCTAAAACTAGTCAGGGGACGGGCATAAAGGTCTGCACAGGGTGTAATAAATAAGAGACAACAGTTACCCTACTGAACTCCACATACAGTTGAACTTTGCCCATCCCACCATATTATTTACACTATAATATACTTATATTGCACTATATGACAATGTTGTCATATACGAATCTTGTTCGAACCGCACCTTAACTGCGCCTTTGAACTTCTTTTTAAATCTCCAATCACATTTCGCTGTCTCTGTACTTCTGTACTCGGCACAATGACAATAGAGTTGATCTGAATCTGAATATAGAGGGGCCGTGTAGCTCGCCTTAGACGACGGTTTCAGTTTTTTCCTAGCTCCGCCCCCAGTGACGGACGTAGGAGAAGCTTTTTTGCTCCTTTTTTCATTATTGGGTTGAGTCAGAAATAAAAGACTCGCTCTATTCTCCTGATCATCGCTTTGCGTGTTTTTTTCTGAGAATTCAGGGTTATTGATATAGCCATTGGGTTTTGCACATCCTCGGCCTAGCTAAGTTGCCGGAACCCGCTGCGAGCATGGTATGGAAGAAATTAACCCAATATTCTATGGCAAACTATGATTATTATCAGGCCTACGTATCATTTAAGTACATTAATGGTGTAAAATAGCTAGTCACCTTTCCACTATAAGTGGGGTTTGACACGAGTCGGGCCTCAAATACTGATTCCACATGGAGGGTCCAAGGGCCAGGAACTGCGCCGTAAACACAGGACTTTGAACCGATCTATTCTCCATACGTTATCTGTATGGTCTGACATGTTATGTAAGTCTTGGAGGATGACTTGCAAAAAGTGAAGACAATATTGCGTACATAAGGAGCAGGACGAGAATCATTCTGCAGTGTGTTTTGCACGCCACTCGGCTTTGTTGTCGCCTGTTCGCGGGTAGCAATAAGGTCTTCTGTCATACTTGCTCCAGGCTCCTCGATTCCTCATGCTCTCTTATTTGTGAGTTGAAGTGATAGAATTCGGTTATTTCCTACCCCAATGGCTCTGCAGCGGAGGCGGCTGGATCTTGTGTCTTCCACAAATCAGTTGTTGCGCAGAAAAATTATCGGAGTGTTGCTCCGAAAGAGTGCAACGTGAGCTGTGGGCGCTTGGTTCACCTCAATCAATCTTCACCTCAATCACCTCAGCTCAATCTTCTATTGAGCTGAGGCTGACGGAGCCTGCGAAGTCAGTCAAGATCTACTAGGTATACAGGTCGAGTTTGTTTTACGTTCTTCCAACAAGTGGTCTTCTTGTGTCAATGAAATAAGGACCAGCCCAAACTACTGTTTATTATTTCATTGTAAAATTTCATTAGGACTTGAACTGAGTACAAGTGACTAAATTAATTCAGGGATGCACCACACCGTTATGATACCCTCTGTTCAATGTATAGACTGTTGTCAGACACAATAGAGAAGTATCAGTGGCATGCAGAAATAGAGAGGGAAGAAGGAGGTCTTAAGGCAAGAAAAGTGAGTGAGCCAGAAAACCGGCGCTTATAGATGCTCTGCTGCTCTCTACTGTAATGAATGAGCAATTAAAGAACCACTTTAAAGATGAGATGAAAAAATGTCGGCATTCATTTCGGAAACTGCTAGGGGCTAAGCCCCCCCAGCCTTTAAATCCTAGTGACGTCCCTGGTTTGCCGTGCGTCTGCCTGGCACAAATGCTCCAGTTTAGCTGATCTTTTCCATAATGAGCAATATTTGTACTGATGAGAGGAACCGCATGACTGTTCCCACCTTAAAGGTGTTGCTTGTTCCAAAGGCCAATTTTGATGAAACCTGTCCGCAAATCCACAGCAGGAAAAAAACAGAAAATAAACATTATAAAGAGAGTATTTTAGCAGCAATCACTACATTGTCAACCTTTTTTTGGTGCAAGATGATTTTACGGTGGAATATCCGCTATCTGGCAGCCAGGATGCCAAAAGCGTTCTCCACCATCCTCCTTGCCCCTGGACAGTCTATAATTGTAGATTTTCTTGGGATGGGTCAGATTCTGCCCAGGGTAGGGTTCTCATGAGGTGTGGCTTCAGTGGGAAGGCTGGGTCACCAACCATGACGAATATAGGCTACATCGCCCAATTGAGCAGCTCCAGGCAGAGCGAAACTAGGTGGCACATGAAGGGTTTTACCCCACCATCACTTGTGCGTCCAAAATCCCCCACTTGAATCTAAACCGGCAGTAGGCATCCACTAGTGCAAAGAGTAGGCTACTATTGAGAAAGATTTCTTGCAATTGAAATACTGACTATACCGGAGAGTGGTGGTGCTTGAATTGTGACGGGTTTTCCGTCAATTACCCAAATGCCGTTTGGAAATTGTGTGTGCAATTAACTGGTCTTCTTAGTATTGTGTTTTTTGGAAGACTTAATTCATTCATATTGTGTGTATAATTCGTTTAACATCACTTGTTTTCTATTTCTGTATTTATTTAGTTGTTTTTTTGTTTAAAGTTAAAAAAAAAAAAAGTACCTGGTACTGAAGGATGTTATGGGTTGCAAGATATAACGACAAAGGGGAAATTATGTTGATCTATTTACAAACATTTACTCATAATATACATTATGCAACATAGATTTCTTTCAATTGTATTGCCTAGATGATCTGAAAAGTTTGTGTACAATTGTTACCATAATTAATAGAACACATATTCTACACATACCTCTGTTTATTGTTTCCTACCATTCCACAATGTACAACATGCAAGCGTCCTCAAACACAAACCGAGGTTTTCTTTAGTCTGTTTACTTGGTGGTGCAACTTGCACATGACAAATTGTCATATTTATGGAGATTCTCTTGACATCCAGACAGCATTATTAATAAAAAATGCTGACAAAAAATGAACAAATCTGCTATTTTCTATGGCTACCTGTCATAAGCTGTCAATCATTACTTTCTGCCCAATCAATTATTGAATGGCCTACCTGTGTCTGTACGTCTACCTACCTGTCTACCTGTCCGTCTGTCTACCTGTCTGTCTACCTTTCTGTCTGTCTACCTAGTTGTCCGTCAACCTGTCTGTCTTTCTACCTACCTGTGTATCTCCCCACCTGTCTAACTGCCTACCCGGTGAGGGTTATGGTTGAGTGCCCTTCAATTCTTGTTCATGACTCTTCCTCCAGGGGGCAGACCTGCTGCTGAAGAGTCGTTTGATATGGAGGAGTGTCCTGGATGGATGGAGGCCTAAAGGCCCGCAGTCCCTCAGGCCTGGCTGGTTCCTCCAAATGTACAACCCTAGCTAGTTTCATGACAATTCATCGAGGCTAGAGTACTGGTCCAGTAGAAGCTCAGAGACCGCCGGTTCGATCATGCCTCAATTCAGATCCCCCCACTACCTCTACTCGAACCGTAACCCCTCCCCTCCCCTCTTTCATTACCTTAACCCCAGCTGTAACCTTGTATATCTATAGTTGAACTCACAAAGTCTATTAACTGCCACAGGCTGGTTTTACATGGTCTCTGAGAACTTTCACTAACGGCCATCATTACATAGCGGACAGGATCCAAGTTCCTAGGAGTAAGGCCGTACTGAGGGGGGCGGTCCTGGTCACTGGCGCTGTACTGCAGATACAAGCGCGGAGCTGCGGTCTGCTCCGTTCTCCGTCTCCATGTTGGACTCCGTTTTCATGTTCCTTGTCTTTTCCTTCTGCCACAGGTCCGACTCGCTCCTCTCTCCATTTCTCTTGGACCCCTTGGCGTCCGACGGGATGAAACGACGGAGACACGTCGGCTGGCATGGGTGAGGAGGTGTCAGGGCAGTCGAGCCAATCCGCGGCCATGGGTCGTGGGTACCCCGGCTCTGGGGAGGAGCCAGGGAACAGGAACTTCCAGTAGCGGTCTCCTTTGAAGAGGTAGATGGAATCTAAACAGACGGGAGGAGAGTTAAAGTGCCATTTTTCCATACGTTTCGCATGTCTTCTAGGATTTTGAACATAGTGTTCCATGCCATTTTGGCACACTGAATTAATATTATTGGCAAAAACAGGTTTTAACTCATCTGTTTCGACCAGTCTTTGCCAAACTCAGACCTCAGGTTCTTCTTAGGACATGTAAAAGTGGTTCATGGTATTTTGAAGTCACAATGACACAATGCATCTGAGAGATGCTTTTACTATAAGGCCTAGAGGACATCGAAACAGGACATAGGACAGAGGACATAGTGTCTCACCGCCCGTATCCGTGGTGATGCCGTTGACGCCCGCCTGGAGGAGGCTAGCCCAGGTGTCGTTGTCCTTCTCCGCTGGTTCCCCCATCACCCCCCACACAGGCCCTTCTTCAGAGTCCCACACCAGACCATTCAGCCCAGGGGTGGTTCCCCCGTCCCTGGTGTCCAGGCGGAGGTCTGAGAGGGGTCGAGGGTAGCCCTCCTGCAGAGACAGGTCCTGGAACAGCCAAACCCTGGACTCTGCAGCCAGCAGAGGAGAGAATGGGATCAGAGTACGTTCTACTATGGTTTTCTGTAGAGATATTTCCTCTTGCCTTAACTCAACGTATTGCTTAAAGCAAACAGACAAAAACAGTAAGAGACCATTCACTCCTGACTCAATCAGCCCATTGATAGTCTTTTCTCCACATGCGTTTTGTGGCACCAGAATCTGGACGCATCCCTCATGCAAAGGGGGACAACGTGGATGAGAGGATCAACCTTTCTCCTCTTTTAATAGTTGTTTCAAACGGTGGATAGCTCTTATTATTATTCATAATTTAAAATAATAACTCAGAACAAAAGAGTTTAACAAGTGCCGGTTGATTATTATTTTTTTGCCTTAAAAGCCATTTGTTTAAGGTTCGGCGTTAGTGGTGCCAGTAAGAGTGCTGTGTATGCACGGGCTTACCGCTGATGAACATAATGCCATGGTCCCGTTTCCTCTCCAACACGGCCTGGAGGGTGGGCAGGGGGTCAGGTAGGCCGGTCCACAGCCTCCTAATGGAGGCTCCGTGGCCGGAGACCAGACCCCCCCTGCTGACTCTCCACATGCTCTGCCCTGAAGCACGGACACCCGGCGCAGAGGGGGTTCAGAGGGGGGAAGGAGAAGGGCGTACCACATCTTTACTCTGAGGTGAATCACACATTTGCCCAAAATAATTTCAGATACAATCGTTCCAGAGTTGCCCTTAATTAATTTCAATAAAATCACCTATTGAAAGTTTTATTGCCACTTGACGAGCAATATATTTTGGCTAGCGATCACTATAAAAGAAGCCCAAATTGCCCAACAAATGTAGTGTGAGGAGAACATAGGTAATTCTTTAGAAAGTAGTGTACAAGCTGACCTTTGAAGAAAAACGTCTCTCCTCTGAGCTTGGCTACTGCGTCGAAACTGGTGTTGCAACGATCAATGAAATCACTTGGGTAAAGATAGAAATGTACAGTAATGTTAAAGTCATAGTTAGCCTTCAAGAAGTGTGTGTATGTACCTATACACATGCCTCTCTTACTCTAACACTCACTCACTCACTCACTCACTCACTCACTCACTCACTCACTCACTCACTCACTCACTCACTCACTCACTCACATATAGGCAAAAAATATAACTTCCAGATGCCGTTCTTCTCATGATTGTTGGAGGTTTAACATTCAGGTCAAGGTTGGTGGAAAGGTCAAGGTCAGTGAGTCTCTTCGAACCATGGGGAGACTGGAGGCCAGATAACCAGGGTGGTAAACTCCTCAAAAGTATGTGAACAGGGATTAAGGTCTAAGACTTAAGACTTAGAACACCATCGAGGCCTATTGTGGTACAGCACATAAAAAATACACACATCACAAGAACATCACACACATTTAGATTGGAGAGGGCAAAATCTAAGTCCGCTCTGGTGTTATCGATGTGTGAAGAAGTTTGTGATGGGTTAAACCCTCTATGTCTGACCTGTGTGTGTGATGATAATAATGTTTGGGGGTACCCATGTCTGCCTGGTCCTCTATGGCGCAGGCGGGGGTCAGGACTGAGATGAGGTGCGTCTGTAGTCAGCAGCTCAGCTCTCTTTCCTAGGAAGCACAGGAATGGGGGACAATACACCCAAACACACACACACACACACACACACACAAAAACAGACAAACAGATATACACACACACTAAATTCAGATTACTTTGAATCGACATTCTGCACAACCTATTTTTGTGAGTTTGTGCCTCAAACTGATGAGGTCAGTTTGTCATATACTGCATGGATAGCAGCAATCAATACACTGAGGATATGCTTCATAATCAATATGAATTCACACTTCTAAAAAGGCTTTTACTTAGGTGATTGGTCGTCCTAAATTTAATGTAATAATTTGTATGCGAAAGCAAGGAGTACTGTGTGTATATATATATATTCTACACAGGAGCAGGAGGGAAGGAGCAGTGTTGGTCATATTCAATCTATTTAAACACTCCATTCAACATGTGCCTCTTAGGCCCAATAGTGCCAGCTGGCCCAATCAGCTCTCAGAGCTTCATTAAAGAGCCCCTTGCATTTCTTCTTCTCCTGTTAAGTTTCAGGTGGGGAAGTAAAGCGCACACATTTTAAAGCGATTTTTTTTAAATATAAATTCAAGTATGTTTGGTGTGCGTGTATGTTGCATTACAAAAATAATGACCCCATTAATTAACCAGTGATTCAAACCTGCTAGTCACCGATACAAAATGCCAAGCAGAACCCGTGGGACCTTTGGGTGCAACAGAAAACAACAAGCGCAGAGTTTGGGTTCTGCCGGTAAATTATCTTTAAATGATCTGTAAATGATCTTTAAATGATCTTTCAATTATCTTTAAATGCTACTGAAACTATTTGGAAAAATGGTCCAGAATATTTGCTCTGAACATAAGAGCAACCACATAGTTATTGGTTATTAAGTATGGGTTATTAGGTATGGGTTATTAGGTATGGGTTATTAGTTATTGGTTATTAGGTATGGGTTATTAGTTATTGGTTATTGGTTATTGGTTATTAGGTATGGGTTATTAGTTATTGGTTATTAGGTATGGGTTATTAGTTATTGGTTATTAATTATTGGTTATTAGGTATGGGTTATTAGTTATTGGTTATTGGTATTAGTTATTGTTTAAGGGGGATAAGCCCACCCGCTCTGGGGTTGGGGTTACCCGGGTACAGGACGAGGGTTGCTCTAGGGGTGGACTAGGGGTGGCTCTAGGGGTGGCTCTAGGGGTGGCTCTAGGGGTGGACTAGGGGTGGACTAGGGGTGGACTAGGGGTGGACTAGGGGTGGCTCTAGGGGTGGACTAGGGGTGGACTAGGGGTGGCTCTAGGGGTGGACTAGGGGTGGCTCTAGGGGTGGACTAGGGGTGGCTCTAGGGGTGGACTAGGGGTGGCTCTAGGGGTGGACTAGGGGTGGACTAGGGGTGGACTAGGGGTGGCTCTAGGGGTGGACTAGGGGTGGCTCTAGGGGTGGCTCTAGGGGTGGACTAGGGGTGGACTAGGGGTGGACTAGGGGTGGCTCTAGGGGTGGACTAGGGGTGGACTAGGGGTGGCTCTAGGGGTGGACTAGGGGTGGACTAGGGGTGGCTCTAGGGGTGGACTAGGGGTGGCTCTAGGGGTGGACTAGGGGTGGCTCTAGGGGTGGCTCTAGGGGTGGACTAGGGGTGGACTAGGGGTGGCTCTAGGGGTGGCTCTAGGGGTGGACTAGGGGTGGACTAGGGGTGGACTAGGGGTGGCTCTAGGGGTGGCTCTAGAGGTGGACTAGGGGTGGACTAGGGGTGGCTCTAGGGGTGGACTAGGGGTGGCTCTAGGGGTGGCTCTAGAGGTGGACTAGGGGTGGACTAGGGGTGGCTCTAGGGGTGGACTAGGGGTGGACTAGGGGTGGCTCTAGGGGTGGCTCTAGGGGTGGACTAGGGGTGGACTAGGGGTGGACTAGGGGTGGCTCTAGGGGTGGACTAGGGGTGGACTAGGGGTGGACTAGGGGTGGACTAGGGGTGGACTAGGGGTGGCTCTAGGGGTGGCTCTAGGGGTGGCTCTAGGGGTGGACTAGGGGTGGACTAGGGGTGGACTAGGGGTGGCTCTAGGGGTGGCTCTAGGGGTGGCTCTAGGGGTGGACTAGGGGTGGACTAGGGGTGGACTAGGGGTGGCTCTAGGGGTGGCTCTAGGGGTGGACTAGGGTCAGTCCTGAGGCATCTCTCTCTGGCCGACCTCAGAGCCCACCGGTCTACTCACCGTAGAGGTCTGTGATGCGCTCCCGGTCGCGGGGCCCCAGGCTGTAGCCCAGGGGGTCCCCGGCGGGGCCCAGGTAGTACGGCCTCATGACAGAGCGGCGGTCAGAGGAGTGGGCCAGGCCCAGCGCGTGGCCCACCTCATGGACCAGCACGGTGAACAGGTCCGTCCCCTCTGACCCTGCACGAGGGGAGGGGGGGGGGGGGGGGGGGGGGGGGGGCAGGGTTAGATAAGATAAGTGGATAAGGGAGGGAAAGAAGGTAATTAAGGGCATAAGGTACCGATGCTTTGTTTCTGTCATTCCTGAGCTCTTCTTATTGTCAATATATTATTACTTTACCTTACTTATATTTAATTATTTTTATATCTAAGCGCTATAAATACAATTACTTTCTATGGCCCAATCCCATTTCTACCCCTTACCCCTTACCCCTCTACCTGGTTTCCTGAAGGACCAGTCCTCCTCCGAGTCCAGATGCACGACCCCCGCCCTCCTGGGGTCTGAGGGGAAGAAGGCATGGCCGACGGCACCGCCTGGCCCATCAAAAGGGTAGCCATCCCCATGGTGACCGTGGAGGAAGTCCACCTGGAGGTCTGCTCCCTCTGGGCCGGCCACCTGGAGGAGGGAGGCGTGTCCAAACAAGGATGGACCAATATAAACTCTCTGTGCAACCCGTCAGCAGCCAGCCAGGAGGACGTCTGCAAAACGTTGGTCACGTCGTTGTTTCCCCAAACGTACACGACTGCAATACAAACTATTCTGGGATTCGTCTGTGTATTGAGATGTTTTACTGAGACGCTTACTGGGTTGTTAGGGTTTACCAGAATTAGAGTTTTTCAATTTATTTGATTGTTGACATAATGATCTTTGTTCTACATTTTTCCTGGTGAATCCATTTGTGGTTTGGCTAACTTCCATATTATACCTATTCTTTTTATTTAGACGGAATCAATCATTCCAAAAATATGTTAGGATGCCAAGGTTTTCAATATCTCACAGAGGCACCGATTTTGGGAAGACAGACAGACTGAAGACCAACAGACTGAAGATAGGCTGAAGACAGACTGAAGAGAGAAAGACAGAAGATAGACAGCCTGAAGACAGACTGACTGAGAACAGACTGAAAGTGGCCAGACTGAAGACAGACAAACTGAAGACAGACAGTCTCAAGACAAACTGAAGGCAGAAGGACTGAAGACAGACAGACTGAAGGCAGACAGACTGAAGACAGACTGCAGACAGACAGACAGACAGACAGACAGACAGACAGACAGACAGACAGACAGACAGACAGACAGACAGACAGACAGACTGAAGACTGAGGGCAAACTAAAGACAGTGAGACTGAAGAAAGACAGACAGACTGAAGACAGACTGAAGACAGGCAGAAGAACGACAGACTGAAGGCAGACTGAAGACAGACTGCAGACTGACTGAAGACGGACAGGCTGAAGACATGCTGAAGACATGCTGAAGACAGACAGACAGACTGAAGGCAGACTGACGACAGACTACAGGAAGACGGCAGACAGACTGACCTCATGGAACTCTAAGGAGGTTGGCTCCGCCCATACCCTCAAGGCGTAGTAAACCAGCGACCGGATGGTCTCCCGGGAGAGATCAGAGGAGAAGGGGTAGGACCGCAACCTGACAGATATTGAGTGTAATATTAGTGTCCGTGTGTGTCCAATGTATGGCTGGTATAAGGCATGATGAAGGACAGGTGAGATTTGCACCCCGGTCGCTGGCGTTAGGGTCTTATACTAATCCCCTACGCCACGCCGCTACATCTCAGTAGTTGAAAACATATGCTATACATTTCTTACATAGGGTGTATTTAAAGTGAATTCCTTAAATTATAGAATACAGCAGGTTGGACTTTGCTTTTTGAAATCATCATCACTCTATTGGGATTAATGGCGAACAATCCTGCATTTGCCCTAGATATTTTTTAGACAATATGCAGAGTTGCAAATTCAAACCATCGGCTATTTTTTGCCAGCACGCCTCCCTAGCCTTATTATATGTAACTGTGTTGCTTGCCTCTAGCTGTTGTCTGATTCTTGAACTCCTCATTGGAGTTCATTATGAGTATCTGTTCCTCTTGATTGAAATATACTGCTCTTGATCTATCCATTGGTAAAGGTGAGTGAATCAACGCGATAAATGGCCCATTTATGGGAATGCGCATTGAAACTAAAGCGGAAAACCTAGCTTGACAAATTGACTTAAGTAAGTGAGCTTTGTGTTACCATTTAACTCTGATTGCGAATTCCTTTTTTGTCTATCCAGTTTTTTTCCAAAGAAAGCCTGGGTATGTTCAGCGCGCTTTGTAGTACCCCACATGTCTGGGTTTAGGTTGTGCTAGGTTATGTTAGGTTGTGACCATGTCTACTCAGTTTAGTTTGTGCTAGGTAAGTTAAGGTTGTGACCATGTCTACTCAGTTTAGTTTAGATCCACCTCCAGTTGATGCTCCGCCGGGTCCAAGTCGAACCAGCCGTCCTCCTCTTCCTCTTCAACGAGCCCCTCCCTCCTTGGTGCTGATTGGCTGGCTGGCCAGGTGGCTCCTCCTGGTCAGGTAGAGAGCACCGTGGTGACTTCATCAAGGCAGTGGTGTCCTGGTCTGACGATGTCCGAGGTGAACAGCAGAATGCAGTCAAACAGAATTAGGTATATGGTCATTCAACCCAAAAATTATAAATGTAGGCATAACGCTTTCCGTCTACTGAAATACACCATTTGTCCACAGAAGTTAAGAGTAAACAAACACAGAATACCGGATATGTGACTGCTCTCATTTATTAGACGAAATGATCAGGTGGTGTCTCTTGCTATGGTTAGTTTGTATAATAATCACCCAAATGTGAGCCAATCATAAATAGCAATCGCAACAAAACGTAAAAGTTGCTGTTCCCATGGTGTACATTTAATGTTGGATTCCCCTATAATTGAAAAACGAATTCACATCTTTTGTGTACCACCCGAATCATGGGCCAAATAACAATGTTTTCAGTGGTGAAAAACAGTTATTGTATAAAACCATCGTGAGGGGCGTCTGTCATTCTCACCCACTACTCCAGTTTCCATTAGGCCAGCAAACCGTTGCATGGATTTCACTGCATGAGTGACAGCTGTCCAGGCCTGTAGCTGCCCAGTGGATGGGTCTGGGGGCGGGAGGTATCCGTATCTCATCAGCCAATCCTAACATCAGAGAGGAGGTTAAGCTCGAGGAAATCTTGAATTTTTGTATCATCAGCTAATTCTCTGGACCCAACTGCCCTCTCGTTGCGGCTAAAACACACCAGAGCTGACAATCTAAGCTGGAAGTTCAATTCAAAATGGTCAGGGACAGCTGACTGGATGGGATGCCTCAAGTATAGGCTCTGGTTCATGCAAGCTGAGGAGAGTTGATCTTACCACAAGTTCACTGCTGTCGTCTTCAACTGGCGCCACAGACACGGGTGGATTTGTTGAGGGGGAATTTTTAGGGACGGTCAAACTTGGACCACTGTAGCTTGACAGCGTTTTGGTACATTTGCAAAACAGGCACAAAATGAGAATGCTCCTAAACATCATCTCCTGTTCATGTTCAGTAGGGGGGAAACGTCCACTGTCAGCTGAGCCAACGGTTCTTCAGTAGGGGGGGAACCGTCCACTGTCAGCTGAGCCAACGGTTCTTCAGTAGGGGGGGGAACGTCCTTCACCGTCCACTGAGCCAACGGTTCTTC